>NC_062189.1:137500-382500 GCF_912470025.1 Vespa velutina | reverse complement strand
GAGGGTGAGAATTGTACGATAGCGGGAGAATAGCTTTTACGTTTCACTGATTGTATCTAATTAAAAATGATATCAATTATATAATTGTGTCATATAAATTCGAACGAGATCAAGCTCTGTAATATACCTCGATGATATATAATATATATATATATATATATATATATATATATATATACATATATATACCTGTTTACAGCTTACATCGATAAAGAAGAAACTTTGCGAGAAGAAGTGACATTTTGGAATGCTTTCCAATTTCGCCAAGACCACACGCGCGGCTCTTTGAAACGTCTATACATATGTACATACTAGGTGTGGGCTATTCGAGAAGGTGACGACGTATACCAATAGAAATGCGAAACCACCAGAGATTAAATCCCACGAGCAATAAACGTGAACGATTAGAATTATTTCGGAAGTCTAACAATCGGAATTTATAAGAGGCAAATCTTTTTTCCTGAAATAAATAAGAAAGAAAGAAAACAAAAAAAAAAAAAAAATAAGCAAGAAGAAAAATGAAAATAGACATGAGAAAAATAACAAAAAAACAAACGGTTGAAAAAATCAAGATAAGCTCTCTGGAGTTATACGTATACTCGTTTCTACGCGCGCGCGCGCGCGCGCGCTTGTTCCGGCTTGCCTGGTCTGTATAATAGATAACATCGTGAATCTGTCTTTCCTAAATATTTTAGGAAAGAACAGGACTTGTATACGATATCGATTCGAGAAATAAAATATATAAACTCATGTACATTATTTAATGACCCGAATTATGCTTATCCTTATACGCGCACGTATTTAGGTACGTAGATAAAAATTGAAAAAAAAAAGAAAAAAAGAGAGAGAGAAAGAGAGGAACACATTATCCTTTTTTTATTTATTTATCCCTTTTTTTTCTCACTTTTTTTTTGTTAGCTCTTTAATATATACGCGTTATATCTTGTCCTCGCAGAAATGTACAAAATCGTTTCACTAATGCGGCTAAAAAGAATTTTTCGAATAATCATTTTCTAATCGTCGCATAGGTACGCGGCTTATCGCGTTCTCGCATTCCCTCCGGCATTCCCTTATCCTTCCGTATCGAAAGAAAATTCGTAATATCATGCGCGTTACAAGTGACTTTTCTTATCATAAAACGATCTTTGTACCTCCTTCTCTCTTGTTTCTTTCTTTTACTTTGACCACACGCTTTGACAATAAATAAGAAATTTGTACGATTGCGTAGGATGCGCGAATGATATAGAATCCTGATAAAAAAAAATATAAGTATTTGTAAATTTGAAATAATTTCATGGTAAGAATCGAGAATCTCGGTTCGCAAGGAAACGAAAGAGAGATTTCTTCGAGGATAATAAAAGTTAAGATAGGTATGGGAAGAATTTTGTTAAAAAATTCTTTTCTCCCGAGATACATGTATATACAGGTAGAACAGACGTCGTTAAAGCCAACGCGAAGTCGAGTTTTCGATTACGCGACGTGCCGATCAATCATTCCCGTAGAACGAAATGTCACCGAGTCACGATCGTAAGCTTGGATTAATTCGTAAAGGATGTAAAGAAAATCTAGTAATATGGCCCTTTTTACATCGACATAAGCCGCGTAAATAGATATTGTCAGCGTCGAAGCTTCAATGAAATTCATTTATCGAATTTAAAAGTTTAATCGAGCTTAACAAATTGTATCGTCATTGACGAACTCGTTCGGCTGTTCTTGAATTTCTTAACACGTTTGATTATGAAAATAATATTATCGCGCCTCTAAAAGATAAATTAACTAAGGCAAAAAAGGGAAAGTCGATAAACTGGCGATCAGTTTGGCGCGAAAGGTTCGAAGAAACTTATTTAAATTAAACGCGCGAATACGATCAAAAGTTTCGCCAAGGGCAGTTTTCATTTCGTTCCGATGACCGATAAAATTTCTGTCTCGGTGCGGCCGACTTCATAGAAATTGGATTTTCAACGTGTCGCATAGACGATCCTTGACAGCGACCGAAACCGTATTCTCCCTGTCAACTTTAAAACCGTACGATCGATCGACGTCCGATCTTATCGTCTAATCTCGACTCTGCAAAGAGTTTCTACTTGCTCGTTCGGTTTAAATCGAGTTACCTAGTCACATTATCATGTGCCGTTAGAAGGCAATTTTGATTCATTCGTTCGCTACTTTACGCATTTTTATTACAACAAATCCTATTTCAATCCCGTTCAATCGATTTTGCTCGGATACGAACTCGCAATCGATTCTTCGTGCGTAATAGTCGAACGATAATCGACGAGCTTTCACGAATTTCGTAAAAGGATTTATCCGTATAAAAAATAGATTGCAAGAAAAAATAGACGAGAGAGAGAGAGAGAGAGAGAGAGAGAGAGAGACATTCTATTTCTACGAACAGCGACTGCGTAGATTTCGTTCCTTGACGACAAAATTTCGCGTCTTGATTTTTCTACGTTTTATTTACGTATGCACGTAAGAGGTTAATCGATCGAAACGGGTAGGTCGAACAGAACAGAACAAGTGGAATCGATAATTTCCAAGCCTCGCGACAAACCAACCGAAACGTCCTATCTACGTACCAAAGAGAGTTGTACCGGTAGTGTAACTAACTTGCTCCTAACTTATTCGAAACCCACACGCAGGAGTAAGGAGATCGATCGATCGACCATAAGGAAGAAAAAAGAAAAAGGGCGGTAAAATATAGCTTTTCAAATTTCGCGCCTTTTTCGAGTTGTACGGAGTAATATGGCGCTTACTGCGAATGTAACAAGGAGTGCTGAGATAAATGAATTTTTATGAGAAATAGAGAGAAATGGATGAACCGGATGAATCGAGTCGATGATCGAAAAAGTTTCCGGCGGTGAGTATTTTGCGCGCGGTCACTGTCACCAACGGCGTACCGACATTATTCTCGACATCGAGGATGTCAACCGACGGTAGTCCAGACAATGACCGACCATCTCCCTCTCTCCCTCCCTCCCTCCCTCCCTCCATCCCTCTAACCCCTAATTTCCTCCCACTCAAGAGGCATGGCCTGAAAAACGCACGAGACAGGCACGAGAGCGATTAAAGCGGAGTATCGCGAGAGAACGTGTCGCGAGTTTATTTACGGGGTCTAATCGTATGATATAAACTAAGGGGGACAGAGAGAGGGAAAAAGAGAGATGTTCCAAAAGTATCCGGCAAACGATCGAACGAAGAGCTAGAAGAAGGACGCAGCAAAGAAGAGTCAGAACACTCTAGGGAGTCCCGTTTTGTGCACTTGACACGTAGCGACACGTAGACGGCGTTGCTACAGAGTAAGTAAGAGAGAGCGAGAGAGAGCGAGAGAGAGAGAGAGAGAGAGAAAGGAAGAGGGAGTGAAGGAGAGAGAGAAAGAGAGAGGGCGAACGTGAAAAAAGGAAGACCAGAGAATGCAGGAGTTTACTTGGAGATTAGAGATTTGCGCGTCCCAAAGAACCGAGCAAATAAAATAACGTTTAATAATATCAAGTGGAAAAGGTATCGCATTAAGAAAGAGGTAACTCCTACCTGACTTTGCCACCGCAGAATTGGCAAGCCGGACCCTGCCATCCCTCGCGACACAAGCAAGTACCATTGACGCAATCCCCGTTGATGCAGCTCTCGCTGTCGCAGCTCGGTTCCGTCGTCGTCGTCGTCGTCGATGAGGAGGAGGAGGCCGCCGTAAGGTGCAGGAGCCAACAGCAGAGCAACGCCGCCCACCAGAGCGGAGGCAAGCATGGCAACGTGATCGCACCGCACTCTTGAAAGCGTGTCAGCTCTACTTGCCGTGAAGGCCGACGACGTTTCCGACGGTACTTTGACTTATACAGAAACAAAAACATCTGCACGATCTCTGCCATTTTGATAGGCTTCCATGTCAGAGACAATGGCCGACGGCGACGCACCGAAGAAGAAGAAGACACATACGGAAGATGAATGCACTTTCGCCTCTTTCGAGCGCGACGGTTAACCGTTACTGGCACACTCGTCGTCCCTCGATCGTTCTTGCCTTCTCTGGATCTCGCGCGCTGCTTCTCCACCGCTCACGATCCCTCTTTTCCGCTCGCGCCGCCCTTCCACTTTCGCACCGTGGTACTGTCTGTACATGCTGTGTCTCTTCGGACAACGACGACGGCGGCGGCGGCGGCGGCGGCGGCGACGGCGGCGGCGGCGGCAGCGGCGGCTACCCTTCGCCGGCCCTCGATCACGAGCGCCCTCTACAAACTCCGAACTCATCCGAATAATGTCGAATCTTTCCGATCGTCTATCTCCTTCTACCCGAAATACCCGCTATTTTTTTCAATCCAAGCGTTCGCCGACACTATTCTATTCTATTATCTCCTTTCGACTAATTTTCTACATATATGGAATAATATCATTTTCAACGCTTTTATTTCACATCCATACATATTATCGTCGATCGATCGATATCCATCTCTTATTTACGTACGTACGTATATTTGTTTAATATCGTTGATACGCCTCGATCTGAAATAAACTAATAAAACGTGCTCGTTTCTACGACGAATCTAATCAAAATATAAATTATTGAGATATATGACCTGAACGTGAATGTTATCGATCGAGCGACGTTTTCCTCGTACTCCGTCTGAACGCGTCGCATACGTCCAAATGAAAACTCTTACTGACGGATCGGTAAACTTCGTGAACATTCGTACCGATAATAGTAAAAGATCATTGGACCGATCTCCAACGTTTCTCTCCGTAATAATTTACGGCAATAAATGACGTCACGCGTATAACCAACAACGCGCTCACTCTGATATGATTCTGAGTAGCATGCTGCCAGTAATGAAAGGAACCGCCACTCGACGCGTATTTCCTCGACGGTTTTTACTATTTTTTGTAACTAACAAGCTTATCGCTATCATACTTACGACGCATGAATTCCTTTTCCTAACTATTTTTCCATTAGTTGTTATCGTATCTGAAAAAAGGAAAAAATCCTTTTATTATAAAAATTACCGCGAAATATTGACGGATTCTCGATATTCCGAAGCATATGTACATTTTTCACGACAAAGATGTCGAACGTTTAACGTAAGTTCATTTTTAACATATCGTGTTTATTTTTGCGTGACACTACAATGTATCTATGTACAAACACACACGCACACACACACACACGCGCGCGCGCGCGCTCATATATATATATATATATATATATCTGACACTACATATATCTATGTGTTATATGGGCATACGTGAAACGAACAAAGTTGCGAAGAACAAAAAAAAAGAATATCGTAAATGTATAAACAAAATTTTTTATATGCAATCGTTTCGGCATATTTTTCGGCAAATCTTCGTCTAAATTTCTTTTATATAAATTTTATCTAAATTTATTATTTTCTCTTTTCTTTTCGCAAAATTCCTCGGTATTCTTTAAAAATAATGTCTGTTCGCGCGTGCAATTAATTACTATACCGTTGAAAAATGCCTGAAAGATCGTTCTTTTATTAACTCGTAAAATACATCGAAAGAAATAGAAAGAATTATTATAATTCTATAAGCTAATCTAAAAAAAAAATGGCAGGAAAGAAGAAAGGTGGAAGAGGTAAAAAAGGAAGGAAAGAAACGAAAATAATTGACGAGTATCAACTCCGTCGCGATTTAAGAGGGAGAATGGAAACGGAGGATTTAAATATGGACGAAGAAATTGAAGAAAAACTACCTGAAAAAGTAGCCGCGGAAGTTTCTTCAGAAATTAAAATCGGTGGTATAGAGGGGTAAATTTTCTAAACGAAATTAATTACACATTTACGATAGAAATTAAATATTTGTCTAAGAATAATCTTAAATATAATCTTTCGAGTATATAATGAATACTTGTAAATATATATAAGAGAAGGAAGATTATAATAATGAAACAAAAAAAAAAAAAAAAATATCAAAATACATATATCTTCCTTACTTTTCATTTATAGAGGGGGTACGTATTCCACGCTTGTAATACTCAATCATAAAGGTGAAAAATTGATAGAAATTAAGGGCCCCGATACCAATCATTGGGTAATTATAGTCGTGATATATCTAAAAATAATATTCCGATTAATAAGTAAATTTAACGTTACGAATGTAAATTAGATTCTTGGGATAGAAGAAACGGCCGCTAGGATTAACGCGATGATCGAGCATGGCAAAGAACTATTGGATATACCGAAAACGGTTCCCTTGGACTGCGTGGTATTTATTTCACGTATGAGATAATTGTAAATGATAGTAACAATGTACATTTTATTCGATAAATTTGTAGGGTCTAAGCTTAAGCGGTTGCGAGGAAGAGACTACCAATAATCTTCTAATTAATATACTTCTAAAGGAATATCCAAATGCTGCTAAAGATTATTGCGTTAGTTCTGACACGTTAGGTAGTCTCAGAACTGGTTTGGAGAACGGTGGGATCGTACTAATCGCTGGAACAGGAAGTAATGCCCTACTGATTAATCCGGATGGAAAATCTCATGGATGCGGTGGATGGGGTTATATGATGGGAGACGAAGGCAGCGGTAAATATATAAATCGAAATTAATGAATTTTCTTACGCGTTATATTATTAAGAGAATCAATTTCTTACTCGTAGCGTATTGGATCGCACATCGAGCCTGCAAATACGTTTTCGACGACATAGACGACCTAGTGAAGTCTCCTCATCCTATTTCTTATATCTGGCCGGCGATGAGAGACTTTTTTCAAGTGAAAGACAGAGCAGACATATTACCGTGTTTGTATTCGAATTTCGACAAGAGTAAATTCTCCTTGTTCGCTAAGGAAATCGCAATTGGTTGTGAGAAAGAAGATCCTCTTTGTCTTGCCATCTTTGAAGAAACCGGTCGACTTCTCGCTCGACATATCGTGGCACTTTCCAAGAAAGCCCATAACGTGAGTTTCGATTAACAAAAATATTCTTACCTTAGTCAAATTCCACTTAACGTCATATATATATATCGTCCTATTTTTTAGGATCTTAAACTATGTCATGGCGGTCTTAAAACGATATGCGTTGGATCCGTTTGGAAATCGTGGAAATTCATGAAGGAAGGTTTCATGGATGAAATTCACAGTGGATTGGTCGTCGATGAACTTAGCCTTCTCAATCTAACGGCTACGTCCGCGTTGGGATCGTCCTATCTAGCTGCTGAAAAGATCGATTGCCCTTTCGTTAAGTCTTACGACGAAAACGTACAAGTCTTTTTCCATTATAAACGCGATAATTACGGTAAAATAGAAAATTCACAACGAACTCGACAGTGCATAAAAAATGATAATGATAAAAGTATTAAAATAGTTACAACTACTTGTTAAATTAGAATAATTAATATTTCTATCCGAGGTAATTGAAGGTTACATCGTTAAGAAACTAATGATATCTATTTAACGACTTCTAAAGACTGCAATATTTCTACAGTTGTAACAGTCATACAAAATGAATAAAACATTTTAATAAGAATTTATCACTGCGATCGTTTTATCGTTTGATAGAAATTTAACGCCAAATATTTACGTAATAATTATAATTATAATTTAAGAGTATAAAAAAAAAATTCAGTTTAAAAAATTGAAGTACGATTCGGACGTGGCGCCAAGAATGCAGCTTTTAAAATGTACAAAATTAAAATGTCTTTTTTAACCTGTAATTGATTTCATTCGAAATTTCGTAACTTTTTAAAGGAAATGGGAATAAAAAAACTTTGGGATGCCTTTTGGGAATGCATATATCAGGCAGCTGGAGTTATCGTTAAAATCATACTTTATTTTATTCTTTTTCTACTCAGTTTAATATTCTTTATCGCATCCACGGCTGCAACTGTATTTTTTGTCCTATATCTTCTCGGATATGTAACGATGGAAAATGACGAACATAGGCAATCATAGATAACTGAAAAAGAAACAGGTATATATATAATGATAATAATATATATATATATATATACATATGGATCCATACATATGCGTAACACTCCATACTTAGCGTAAAGGCTACGTAAATAATTTTCATCGAGTTAAAATACTTCCCATTTAAATCTTTATAAAAATTTTCCAGAGAGATCCTTTAAAAATTCGATATAAAAGCATTTTAGTTTATAAATGTGAAAAAATACAATGAAGTGAAACAATTATTACCAAGAAGAAAAAGTTATTCTTCGTTGCGCTGCGTAGTCTTATATATATATATATATATATAAAGGGCAGACGATGAAATACAAGGAATTACAGGCTAATATTTGAGGGCGCTATTCGCAATTATCGCGAAATTTTTAAATTACTATAAGCATGCGGTACTATAAACATACTGCACGCGATACTTGAAATAACATCAACAATGATATTGTATGAAAAATATATTCATGTAAGCGTATCACAATATCTCGTGTACATTATAACATTTATAACTTGTACACATATCATTTAATTATAACTCTTCTTTTCGTTTTTTCTAAGTTTTACAATTCCTTTCTTACTTTCATTCTTATACCAAGGACTGAGTTCAAACAATTTTATTCTTTATCTTTCAAACTGCATAGCAGCAATATCATAACTGAACATATAGAATCAGCTATTTATGAACACAGGTCTTGGTAAATGTCACAATACTCATATCAAATATAAATTTATAGGTTTCTTCTTTTTCGCGTTAAAATTCATATAAAGAATCGATGATGAACTAATCTGTACATAATGACATAAGAATATCTCATTTCTGTTCAATCTTTTAGATACATATTTTAAAGCATACGTTTCTTTCTATTTATATTTATACCAACTTATAGATTCCAATATGAGAAGAATAATTTTATGAAATAAAATCATTTTGAATAAGTTTTATGATTACTTTTAGTCTTTCAAAGCCGTTCATTGTTTAAAATATAATTGGATATTTAGTACCATACTTTTAAATATTATCCTATATTAACGACAAGTTTGTCATATTGAATGACATTAAATATCTTGTTTCCTCGAAATACATAGAAATTTCTTCAAATTATTTCGCTTGACAGCTGCCATATCGCATGATTGCTTATTTTTTACAACAAAGTAAATACATTCACTTTTAGAAAATCTCGGTCTTTTATACATTCATAAAGATACATCTATATTCTATTTTTTCTTTTATATGTATATAGATAATTTTTTTCTTTTTTCTTTTTTTTCCTTTTTTTTGAAATATTCGAAATTTTATTTTTACAGAATTCGCATGACTCAAACTTTTCTCTGCTTTAATGCAAGTAAATTTTCTGTATTAAACGTTTCAATTACGATTATGCATCGGAATTTTGAAAGCGTCATTAATTATCGAAAACATTGTAATTTTGTTTGTATCTATCATGTAAAAAAACATTAATCGACATATATATATATATATATATATATATATCTTCTTATTACTTTAAAAAAATAATTTAGATAAATAAGATATTGTCATTGAACATGTCATAAGATACATTCACTTGTGCTTAAAATTTTATTACATTTCTGATGATGTCATCCTGTTAAGTGACTAGCCAAAGTAATGCTTCCCTACATGGTTACATTTGTCTTGTTTCATTCTTTGAATGTAATTGAACTTAACACTATGTAATACGTTTAAAGCAGTTGGTTGCATGTTTCTCAAAAATATGTGAACATTGTATTTTTAACAAAAGACATTGCACTCTCTTCAATATAATAATAATAATAATAATAATAATAATAATAATAATAATAATAATAATAATAATAATAATAATAATAATAATAATAATAATAATGATAATAATAATAATAATAATAATAATAATAATAATAATAATAATAATAACAATGCTATAATATAATAAAAAAGATATTTATGGTCATAACCAGTTTAATAAGAATGACACCTACTCAATTTGATCACAGTATTTTCATATAAGGCTTCATTAAGAATTGATATAGAATTATCTATTTTCTATTTCTCCGATAATAAGCTATGAGGTAAGAATCAGTAAAAGTATGCAAGATGTTAATATCAGTGCTTTAAGTCGAATATTTCTATAAGTAATGGCTCTACGCTAGATGGATTTACATTTAAATAAACGTTAACAACCTCGTCATTCAATCTATGGAGTTCAGAAATCTTTTGAATTAATTTTAAAAAAGTGGACTTAGCTTCACAACCTGGATAAACGCTTTCCAAGTATCGTCTCAGAAGATAATAATACGAATTCTGTAAATGGAAAATAAACAAAAGGAAGAACGTTATGAAATTGTTTAGTATAATTAGCTCTCTCCTGAAATTTTTTAATATGCATTTACTTACCTGCTCCAACTTAATTACATCACTGTGTACAACTTTTGGTCTATCAGGTGTGAATAGAGCAATTGCACTTAGAATTAAAATTATATTTTCATCTCTCCATCGTGGATCAAACGTTCTAACAAATTTTGCATGTTCAGCATACAAATTACCTTTTGCTTCCTTTAAAACATCAACTTTTATATTTGACATTCTTTCTTGGCTATGAGGTATCTTCCACATATCTTTATCCGGATCGTAATTAAGCGCCGATCTTAGGATCATCATTTCTGTACATCCCCCTTTCAAAAGGGCCAATTGATCTTCCTGGCACATATTCTTAAAAGCATTCATCTTTTTGGACATTTTTATAAGACGTCGTATTGCTATAGCTGTTAAATTGATAACGTCCAATAACATAGGATCGGATTGGCCGAAACTTCCCTACAAAATAAATTGTAACAATTAACGATTAACAGACAGAGATTGGTATACATTAAGGAATCCTTATAATAATTTAATTTTAATATCCAATAAGGAATTACTTTAAATTTGCATTCTTCTCCAACTAAGTTTGTTATATCATCATCTAATGGAGCTAATAGCGCTTTATTAGCTACTATTAATTCATTTAACTTTGCTCTTTCAGCATCGTTTAGCTCTCTGGTGCTTTGATTCCCACCAAGAGCGGAATATGCTGAAAATTCCAATTTAATAGCTTCACACAATATCGATTCGATCGAATTGGCAGCAATAGGTATTCTAAAAAATAATTTATACATTATTAATAAAGTGATTTATACAAGGCCTTTCAAAAATAATTAAATCAAATAAATATTTATCCACCTTTGAACATCTTGAAGTACATCTTTAGTAACGTCAGCCGTCATTTTATTCATAGTTGAATCTGCTGCATCTTTATTTTTGTAATTTACAGTATTTTTATACGTTATTAGATCCGTTAAGATTGGATTTTCCACGTGACATTGTTTGCTCTTGCATTGGTGTTTACTTGTAGCAACGGAAACGTGCTCTTCCATCGTGTCTTCTCCTTGGTGAGAGCTTAAATGATCCACAGGATCTGCATCATTATTATCTATACTATTTTCTTTAAAAAATTGCGATATTTGCGGATCCGCCGCTAATCTATTGACCAGTACCGGATCCGTCATGATCTTCAAAATTAAATTTCTATCTTGAAAGATTTTTGCAACTAGATGAGGATTGTTGACAAATTTCATAACCAGTCCTGGATTTTGCGTAAATTTATTAACTAAATCGTTCCCTTTGGGGCACATTTCTTTTGGCCTCTGACATGCTGTAGTCTCTTCGGTAAACGTTTGTACATTAGTATGAGAAATGGGACTTAAATTCAATTGCGTAGCTTCTACATTCGAGGTACAGTCAATGAATGTAGAGGGACCACTTTCAGGGCTCTGTTCGTACTTGCAATAACTTGTCGTACTGTCTTCGTACTCGTGCGTATAGCGTGGCGACTGATTGCTCGAATTACCAAAATTGGAATCAAATTCTAACAAATTCTGGTCAAACTTTCGTGAACTTATGGACATACTTTTGTCATTTCCCGCAGATCGAGATGCAAGATCAAATTCATTGTACCTTGTTCGACTTTGTATAGGCGAATGAGATGTTTCTATTCTTCTAGTAGAGTCCACATCCGCGTTAGGTTCATCGTATTGGGAGATTAACTCGTACTTAACAAAGTTACATTTATTACTATAAGAGTCCTTTAGCATATCTAAAGTTTTAGATCCTGTTATATTTCCACTTTCCGGTGGGCTAGATGGACTTGGAACGCTAGCTGCAGTAACCGGACTCATATTCTCCATAGGATTTTGCCTACCCGCATCTAAGTCTGCATACTTCTTGTCGGACTCCCAAAAGTACGTATCGGATACAGTAGATGCAACTGAATTCATTGACATAGCTGTATCCTCAAAGGTACAATCTTCCACGCAATCCTTCTTAATTTTAGAAGCTTTAACGTTATCCGATTGAGGCCGCTTCTTTGCACGATTCTGTTCTATCTTCTGACGCTTTAAAACCTTGTCCTCTTCAGACATGATGTATTCCTTACGCATACCAATACTGAAACACTTATCCAAGCGGCATTTTTGACAAAAACGTCTAGTCACTGGTGTGATGCTACAATTTTCTGTAAAAGGACACCGGAAATCCTATAAGAAAAGAGAAAAAAAAAAGAAAATGAAAATGACATTGTAAAGCAATTTCATAAGAAAAGGAAGTAATAATGATAATAATATCGGTGATACGTTAAACGATCATTCGCGAATCTAAAAGTTTGTCACCTTATTTTTAAGTGCGTTTCTCCTGAAGAAGGCCTTACAACTTTCACAAGAGACCGCATTGAAATTGTATCCCAAGGCGCGATCGCCGCAAACACCGCATATCTTGTTGGCTTCTCTCGCCGGTTGTTCATCTTCCATTTCTCGTGAATGCACGGTTTACCAAGCGATTAGCACCTCTTATCTAACGCACCATTATCCCTGCTTGAAATAGCATTTTTTTCACTGACTGATTCATGTCAAACATGATATATTTTATAATTGTTATTGTCGCGTAACCACGTCGACGACAGTCTTACTCGTCTATTACTTTCTTCAGGAACCCGCCAGCATCTTTGCTCCAACGCCCCGGATCTACGAGATGCTGCTTGAAAAGGTTTAAGTGATAAACCAAATAAAGTGCTCAATTGGTAGTCACTTGGGAGTTGTTAACGGGGCGGTGCGCATAAACCTGTCATACACGTATCGCCCAGTTCTCCGCCACATCGCTCACTTCTCTTTCCCCCACCCCCGCTCATTTTTATCTAGTTTCTCTTTCTTTTTTTTTTTTTTTTTCTTTTTCTTTTTCTTTTTCTTTTTCTTCTTTTTTCAATCGAACGCGTCGTCGAACATGCTTTCGATATTACGCAGCCGTGGTCTGCGATATCGGTTAAGGCGCATAGGTCATAAGAAAATGTAAAAGAGCCGAGAGAGGATACTACAATACAGTATTTCGTAACAATTTATTTATTATACTATATCGCGTTATTAAAGATTTCTTTATTATCAAAGTTGTGCCTTGCGAGAGTTCTTTGTTCAAACGGAAACGTATCTTTTACGACGTATCTATCCCTAGTTTCTTCTACTTTTCTCAACTTTGCATACTTATTTATCTTTAGATATTATAGAGGTTATAATTTTTCGAGCGTGACCATTGAAGAGAAAAGAGAAAGAACTTTCAAAGCGTATCTTATAGGTTTAATTAAAACTGAAATCGAATTGATTTATTCAAATATGATCAAAGAGTATGCTTTTATAAAAGATATGAATGGTGACGGCGATTAAAATAGTGACAATGATATTAAATAAGAACGTGAAAACGTAGCCATATTGCTATTACAATCGACTCTATTCGCGATTCAGATTCTCGCTTCAGATTCGATATAATCGTAAACTATTATTTATTTATTCGATCGTACCGATATAATCGACCAGAGATACATGACTTTTTCTATTTTCAAAAGATTAATAATCACATTGTATTGAAGACAATTCTTCATAGAACGATAATTTCAATAGGATATTCTTCTAGAGATTAAACGTGAAAATACGTGAACATGTTTTCGAAAGGATCTTTTAAAAATCATTATAATAATATACAAGACGTAAGTAATACACTTACGGCAATACGTCGATATCTTGCAACGATCTTATCGATAAATGAAATGATGTAAAAAGTCGATGGTTTCGTTGAGCAGGGCTTTGTTTGATACAAAAATCAGACTACGTAATATTTTTGATTATAAGTACGGCACAGGTGGTTATCACATAAGAGATATCAAAATTTGTACAATCGCTTCTTTTCGTTGGCTCTTAAAGGATATACTCATAAATGTATCTTTTACCTTATTGTTACGATCTATCTATCTACACGTTACACGAATCGAATTGATTCAGTTATCAATGTATTACTCTAATACTGATATCATTATCATTCAATTCTGGGAATATAACTAGATAAATACGAAACGAATTATTCGACGATCATTAATTTACAAAAATTAATATTATTTATATACGCCTGTATATAATAATGTTTCAACCATTATCGCGTTCGTCGATATACATAGATTAAAGTAAAAAAAAAGAAAGTAGATCTAAAGAAAACTTCATTATTCCATTTTTTCAGATATCTATATATATACATACACACATACATATATATATATATATATATATATATATATATCAAAATATACTAGAGAATTATATTTTATACGATTGTACAAATATGCAATATCCAGATCTAAATATTCGTTACGTTTTGACTTAACCTATACGTATAAATTTGTGTCTTGTAAATCTCTGAAAATATTAAATACTATCACGATTCTATCGCATTTCTTAATAAGAATATCAATTTATAAAATACAATTGTAAATCGCATGTAAATATACATATCTTATTTGGTTTAATCGATATGTCGTATCATCAAAGGCACACATGATAATACTAAGAGGAGTAACACTTAACGATATGTAAAAAGATACATAAAAAATATATGTGTGTGTGTGTGTGTGTGTGTGTGTGCGTGCGTGTGCGCGCGCGCGTATATGCACATACACACACGCACACACACACACACACACACACACACACACTAAATGCAACGTGCAATCAGTTTTACATATATAATACGTACAAACTAGAGTCTACATAATACACGTGTATCTCTTTCTATGTAATAGAGGCACTTTAGAATCATATGTATCTTAAAAAGATAAAATTTGTTAAGTATCCTTAGGTTAACGATGGCACGGCATGCGTTCCATTATTCGGCAGTGTACTTATTATAATTACATTGGATTCAGATAAATACACAATTTGTATAAATTTCCCGAGGAGAACAATTTTACACCTTATGAGACATTTAGTTATTATTCATTTCAATGGTGTGCCGGTTAATTTTGTACTTCCCGTTTGTACACCGCCCGTATAGAGGACCAATTCTTCTTTCATATAACACGTTACAATTTCTTCGACGCTAGAGAACGATGTTTCGTTTACTTTCACAGATCCCAAAGCATATCTAAGTATTATTAGAAAATATCGTGATTCGTCGATGTAAGTCAAATATTTCTATTATCGAAAAGAGAAATATTTCAAAATATCGTACCTATTGTCAGATCTCTTTCTAACCGGAATATTGTAAACTCTATCTCTGCACCAAAGCACCAAAGCTAACGGACTGTTTACGTTTGTTGTGGAAGGTCTCAAAAGAAAATATCCATCATCTTGTGAATTACCGTAAGTACCTTCTGCAAAAGGTATTAATAGGATTAATATTAATGAACGATTTAAAGAAGTAAATAATTAACAAAATTTTTTCCTTATTGATATTAATCAATTATATTACGATACGTACGTTCTGTAATGAGTATTATGGCTTGTTCTCGCGTAACATTGTGAAACCAAGGCTTCTCAACGTAAGACAATCGATCTGGCGGTGGTGGTAATGGTCTCGTAGCTCTCTCGCTTAATAACGAAGTACTACTACCAGAATGTGGTAGCGTCGCCGATTTTTTTTCCGGTGAACGCTCTGAAACAATTCAAATTATAATTGAACGAAATGAAATCGCGCAACGATCATTTCCCATGGAATAGGAAGTCCGTCAAAAAGAAAAGAAAAAACTACACGCACACACACACACACACATAAATTTTTCTTTTTGTTTATTACTAACTTGCTAAATTAAGACGTGCTTGCGTCAGAGCTGCCTGAGTCAGACACTCGGAAAGACTTGCCTGTCGACGTGCCGCAGTGTTCAAAGACACATTTCTCTTGCTATCTGTTATTATAGTCGCCATGGTTTATCAATTGAATACGTTTTAAAATAAAATATCGAACGATAGATAAAATATTTCAATGATGGATTCATGCGTTTAACAAAAGTACGTGGTACGTATTACATCGTCGTTCGTTCGATCTCCATCTATATTTATTTATCGGAGCTTTCAGAAAATAACGAACGATCGACGTTCACGAACGAAACGTTTTAGGAGGAAAAAGGAAAAAATGTAAAGAAGAAGTCGCGCGCAATTTCGATTTACGTAAAGATCTCAGATTTCAAGATTTTTCACCTAAAGAAGGCTATTTCGAGTGTCACTCACATCTGGTACGCGCTAGTACCAGATTCGATCTATTCAATTACTTTTAGATCGAAAATTGATATGCTTGGAATATCATGAGTCACGACGATCCCTTCTGATCGTAGTTCGTAGTGACGATCGTACCAAGTTAATAATAATTTACTATTTCATGATATTATTTTTCATTGGATTAATAAATGAATATAACGCGAAACGTGTAAATTTGTAGCTTTCCCGTTTACACTCGCTGTTATCTTCCAACACAGGGAACTTTTTAAAGAAGCAACGATCGCAAGTGTATTGCACGAAAAACTGCAGGAGACTGAGATTGTAACGTTGCGACGGAATGCCTTTAAACGGTGGAAAAGAATCGACACTCCGTTGGTCCCTCTCGGCATGGGGTATAAAGTTTTACGAGCCATTTAGAAATAGCCATCGAAATAGATTCTTTCACACAGTCCTTATTAGCTCGTAAGAACCAATGCTCCCTTAGAGAATTTATTCTGTCATGCTTACCAAATAACGTGCTTTGCGATAATTTCATATACCTGGCGGATCTGGTGGTTGAGAATAGCAACATCTAGACAGACCTCTCTTGATCCTTACTATCATATCGGAGACCTCATCGGCCAGGCGTTCACCTAAACCTCCTAAGAGATGTTTGCTCAGCCTGAGATAAAAGCAGGAACACATTCCATCACACTATTTCGATTCTTCTTATTATCGAGGGTTAATTATTTTTATATACACTTAATAGCCGATTATTCCGTAACTGACGATGATATATCGTTGAAAATTCGGTCGAAAGTATATCACATTTTCACGTTCGTTGTTGTACGTTCGATCTTGCGATCATCCAATTTCTTAATACAAACGTATTGCAGCAAATCGTAACACATTCTTACCGATATTTTTGATATCGGACTCGGGTCAATCGACATCTTTGTGAAAAATCAAAAGGCAGAATCAAAAGGGATCGATCTAAGGTGCATTAAATAAACAGGACGATAGTCGGTGGTAGACTGACAGAAATCGCAAAGCGCATCAAGTTGCATGACAGAGAGTCGTAGTAGAGTCGGTTATTACCACCATTTGTCGCACACATGTTCGTGGGAAGCTAGTACATTATACTTTTTCTTCTTTCCTTTCGACTGTAGTCTGCGTTTTTTCCCTTGTCACGTAATATGATGATTCTTTTTCATTAAATCCTTAATCTTTTCTTTCTTCATTCTCGAATATCATGAGGCATTGTTAAAGTAAAGTAAAAAACGTTTCTCGCCCTCCTCGCTACTACTCCTCTTGGCTAACTCGTAACGAATATAAGAGATACTAACCATTTGCTGCATTGTTTGATTTTGTTCGATGAAACGTTAAAGGCAGTGTGGTGGGCAGTTTAACGGGTAACGGCGGCGGTAGAGGATCTCCACTGCTCGATGATTTTTTAATGGGGCTTAAATAATTATCGTCATCTTCAGGCTAAAAAAAAAAAAAAAAAAAAAAAAAAAAAAAAAAAAAAAAAAAAAAAAAAAAGAAAGCTGTTAAACGTAAACGAGAGTCTGGTTATAAAAATGCGAATGGAGAAGCGTACAAATTTACCGTTTCCGTAATGGATTCATAAATCTCATATGGCTCTTCCTCATCCTCGCAGCTGGTCGTACTGGATGGTTGATAAACGCTCTCTACGGAACTTTGAGAACCGCTGTTCAATGACTGTTTGCTGTCGATTTTCGAGATAATCGACTTTTGATTTTGTTCCATGATTTGCTTGTCGAACTTTTCGTATTCGTCCTCGCTTTTATCCTGTCGAGTCGGTAAATTCGCAATGAGATCCAAATTTCTAATCGAAATGGACGGTTTCGACGCGTCGTTCTTTCCTATCCTTTGAGAGCTTTGATCGGCGTTTTTCTTAGGTGCCGGTGGAGGTGGAACAGCCATTCTTTCTAAAAAGAAAAGAATAGAAAAGAAAAAAAGAAGATTCATAGATTCTAAGGAACGTTATCATTGTAGGGGTCCATTAAAAGAAGCGTACGCGTTTATATTCGGCGAAGTGAATGGAACGTATTCACGACTCCCCCCTTTAATGGCTAAATAGATCCGATAAGAAAAGGGCAATTCAAACTAACTTTGTACATCGTTCGGAGGCCTCGTCTTCGTCTTAGATTCATCGTGTAAAAATGATTTTTGCGGTTGTTTGCAAATCGTAGAAACCTGTGGTATCCTCTTCGATATTAATATTTCCGGTTTTGATTTGAGCACCGGTTTCTTCGAATTTCTCAATTGCAATTGTTCCTTCAATTGTTCGGCCAAAGTTTTCTCTATCGTTCCATGCAACCTCGACAAATTTTTTTGCGGTAGATTCGTCAAATTATCTTGATAATTAACGTAAACTTTTCCCGCGTCTAAGGTCGATTCGAAATTAACATAAGTGGTCTCCTCGTCTTGTCTTTTCGTATTGTCGTCTACTTGCGCGTTCGCGTTTACGTTTTTCACCTTCATCTTCTTCGAAATAGTACGATCGTCTTCGTAATTCGAATTTATTTGATTAACATTGATGTTTCTCGTATCGGTAAAAGCAGTATTGTCTTCCGGTATCTCGTCTTCGAAATCTGTATCCCAGGAACTGGTATCGCTCATGTGATCCTCGTTCTGTTCCATTTCAACATTTTTCTCTTGTACAAATTTCTCCGGGAATTTCTTGATTTTTTCAACGAACGTAAGAAGCTCCCTGCAAGTACGATACTTCATGTATAACCATAAGAAAACAATTAGAATCGGCTTTTCTTACTTTGCAACAAGTCATTTTGTCGCAGGCGAGAGCGGATATTCACTCATAAACACTCTTGACTCGTCGAATTGACGATGCGACATTAAAGGATAAAAGTACAACCCACACGCGATGCAATTACCACTTATGTAAATCTTGTATGCCTCGGACGATTATCGAGTTAAAAAGGATCAATTGCGATCCAATTCCATCGAATACGCAATTTTCAAATTTTCCTCTCTTTCCATCACTAATCGATTCGTAATATTGTAAAGTCGATCGATTAACGAAGCAACAATGCGCATTAGATTATTACACGTTCATAGATGACACAAAGTACTCTTATTGTTAGCTAATATCTCGCGTTGATGTTATTTAAAGTAGGATTCCGCGATAATGTTATCGTTATTATACACACAGATGAAATATATGTGTGTATATATTATATGTATGCGCACACCTACATGCATACGTGTGTGTGTGTGTGCGTTTAATGAACGTAGATATGAGTATTCAGCATCATTGATTGTGCTGTAGTTGTAAGGACATAAAAGACAATGGCAATGAAACCAAATTGATAAACACAGGATACCATATATATATATATCGTTATCGATAGCTATAGTCTATAAACTTGGCTTCGCAAATATAAAACTAAAGAGAAAAATGTGAAGGCACGTAAACCTGCATGTGTTATTTAAAATACCGTATTGAAGGATACCGTTAATCCGCGATGTTACAATGTCGAGTTAATGGCGTTGGAGCTCATTGGAAAGAAATACGCGTATTTACATCTCTTGTAAAATTCAAATCGTGTAGCTTCGTTTTCTTACCGTATCAAATAACTGGTGAGGTCACTCTTCCATAGAGTCAACTTCCCCTCAGTCAAGTGCTGGAATAATTAGAATCAATTAAGATCGACTAAAGAGGGCGCGTGCCAGTTGAGTAGCCAAAATGCAATTGTGACCGGAAAGAGGTATAACTTAAGTTGATAGGAAAAAACGAGAAAGTAAGAAAAAAGAAATCATTGAAAATAAATATCGTTCATTTATTCATCGTCGACTAAATCTTATCGACTTTCGAATACGAGAGAAGATAGAGGATTTTTAAAGATACAAAACGCGACTTATCAGCGCGCTAACGACATTTCGTTTCAATCGTTCGTGTGTGTTCAAAATTGAACGAGAGGAAATCTAGAAAAGAAAAAAGAAAAAAGTGCATACCCAAGAGTCGGCAAAAAGATCGAACGATTACAAAACCGTACACCGACTCGTATACTTACTAACAACTCGTCACCGTCGATTTGTCGTTTCGAAACTGCCGTACAGCATTCTTCCAGGCCATTCTATCAAAATGTAAAAATATATCAAATAAACCTTGATATGGTATCATTTTCGAATGATGACTCTAGCAAATATTCTAATTAAAATGGACTATGCGTAAAGGAGAGAATACGTTAATATATCTTTGAATCATACTTCGTGAGCACACGTGAATATTAATTTTAACTTTGAAATAACAAATTTGAATTTAATTCCACGATATTTTCCAAAATACCCTCTAACTTTTCATTCCAACGATCGGACTTTTACGTTACACTCGATATTTCGTCGAATATATAACAAAAAAAAAAAAAAAAAGAAAAAAAGAAAAAAAAATCAAAAAACATCCATGACATTGTAAATGTAAAAAAGAAGAAAAAAGGGAAAGAAATAAGTCAGATGAAAATGTTGACTCGTCCGTTAGAAAAAAAAAAAAAAACGAATTTCTACGTAAATTATCAATTCAATTCTACTTTCCTATTACTCGCTTTCTCCTTTTTAGTTGGCTTCGATCACCTATCTAAAAAATGTTAAGTAAAGTACATATTTCTCTCTCTCTCTCTCTCTCTCTCTCTCTCTCTCTCTGTCTCTCTATCCTACTGACTTGGTCGCATCTTTTTTTTTTTTCTAAGAAAAAGGCCAAGAGTCGGAGAATTGATTCGTTCTGGTGAAACAGGTATGCCCGAGAGGTGCACTGACCCGCACGTAAGAGTTTCTCGCGAGCAAATATCGTAGAATGGATGAGGAGAGCGTCTCGTCGAAGTTTACTCACCTTCCGTAGCAAAGACAAGACATCGTTTGTACTCCATGTAGATATGTTTTCGAGGGCGTCGCTTCGAGACAATTTCTTGGACATCGCACCGCGTTTGAACGCGCCTGTTGCAAAAACAGCGTCGCACGTGTTCACCGCTCAGGCGCATCTGCATCGGCTTTTTATGGGCGAGGTGTCTGACAGTCCTCGTTCCTTTTAATTTTTCCTCCTCCCGCCGCCTCGTGGCTTCCTTCTTTCTTCCTTCTTTCTCCCTCTCATTTGGCCACAAACGAGAGATATCCTTCTACGTCTCTCGCTTTCTCTCTTACAATAGCGTTAGACCGATCACCCACCGGTCTTACGATTGGTCACTTTGTACAGACACACCTAATACTCTGTTAAAGGTACGTTCACAAAGCTATTCTATCTTTTTTTCTTTCTTTCTTTTTACGCGAAACGCCGAAAGATAAAGGAAACTTTGGCCGGATCTCTTAAATCTCATAAATGTCTTAAATATCATCGTTTCGGCTTAAAATCCATATGAATCGAATGGTTATTAATCAAATTATAAGAAAAGATAAGTCGTTAATACGTCGAAAAATATGAAAATCTATAATCGAATCGTCGTATAATGTTAAATCGATCGTAATTTACCGCGAACGTACGTTCTGCTAAATTCTTATCGATGATTGGATCTCGGTAAGCCAATCGCAAAGCTTGGTAATTCTAAACCTCCATGAGAGCGATAACTCCGGTCGCGTAGTCGTGATGCTCGTGATCGTTCGTCGTGTGTTCGCAAGAACGAGACATTTACCGGTGAACATTTCTCTAGAATAATACGTTCTTTTTTTCATTGTTCTATACTACCATATTAATGGGTGACAGGATGACTGTCACCGTTTTAAATACCACACCAGAATACGTTGAATTCATCAAGTAAGCAAACGTTCCTTTCATTCTCTTTTTTGAAAATATTCCTTTCTTTTTTTCCAACCTTATTATTATCACTTTATTTGCAAAGTCTTATTTTATTGCTATACGAACAACATATTCTTCTTGTTATTCGAACGATTATCGATTTTTCCTCAAGCTCAAACAATTAATTTCTTTCCTCTCTATTGATCTTCTTTTTGATATTTATCGTATTTCAAACACTTTCCTTATTGGTTTTTTTTTTTTTTTTTTTTTTTTTTTTTGTTTTTTTTCTTTTCATTTCATGCTCTACCGTAAAAGAGCAAAGAGAAAATAAATTTCTTTTAATACATACGAATATTATTTTTATATCCAAGGTCCAAAGATCTATCTGTTATTCACTTTTTTGCACCATGGGCAGAACAGTGCAAACAAATAAACGATGTTCTAGAAGAAATGATAACATTGACAGAGTACAAAAAGGTCAAGTTTGCTATGATAGAGGCAGAGAATTTACCTGAAGTTTCTTTGAAAGCTGGCATCGCCGCCGTACCAACAGTTTTATTATACAGAGATGAGGAAATAATAGATAGAATCGACGGAGTTAATCCTGCTTTATTAATTGAAAAAGTTAAAAAACATTTAACCAGCCAAGATTCGACCCAGACCGATATAGTATCGCCAAAGGACACTCTAGAGGCCAGATTAAAGAAGCTTATAAATCATGCGCCTTGTATGCTCTTCATGAAGGGAAATCGTGAACATCCACGCTGTGGTTTTTCAAGAACTATGATCGCTCTTCTTGATTCTCATAGAACGGAGTATCAAACATTTGATATACTCCAAGATAACGCGGTCAGAGAAGGTTTGAAGAAGTTTAGCAATTGGCCGACTTATCCGCAGTTGTATATTAATGGCGAACTTATTGGTGGATTAGATATTGTAAAAGAAATGAGTGACTCAGGTGACCTAGACAGTATGTTACCTAAAAAAAGTGTCCCTCAAGATAGGTAAATGAATCAATGAGGATAACTGATATGTATACATTTATCTAGTTTAATAATAAGAATGACATTGTATCTTTTGTTACAGAAGTTAAAATAGGACTACAGCTAATTAATTACATCTACATTTCCTTAAATTATCTAATACCACATTTTTATCTACAACTGGAAGCAATTTTTACTTAAATAGTTCAATGTTTCAATTCAAAAATTTCAAAACGTACGATTTATTCGTTGATAACTAATGTATATTGTCTAGCAAATTAAACATCTCATTTTTCACCTTGTCATGTAAAATCCAAGCATTTCGAACAGATACGAAATGTACTTTATAATTTAACTTTCTTCTTTTTTTTATTATAACATTGAATATAAAAATACTAAAAATTAATATTAAATATTCATTTATTTAAAAATTCAACTATAAATTACAAATTGCACTCTGTGTAATTGTACATAAATTAAATAAAATGTCATTTTCTGGCTAAGACGCATTGCTCGCTCGCTCGCTCGCTCAAGGCCAAAAGTGGAGAGGTAGTAAAATCGCTGGAGCTTCGATTTACTTATCTATCAGTCTTTTTAAATAACGATATGGTACGCTCGTTATTAATTCATTTTCTTTCTATTCAATTATGAAACGTAATAAATGATCTATTTATTTATTACTTCTTTTGCTTTTCATTCCAATTTGTGCTCCTTTCTTAGCTCCAGCAACGATACCTCGAAGCTTTGTTGCCATTTTTTTCTTCTTTCTGAAAATTAATACATTTATTTGTACCAGAGGATATTATTTTGCAAATGATTTTTTTTTTCCCCCCTTTCTTTTTTTATATATCATCATTTACCGCTTATTTAGAGCAGCTCTTGTCAGTGGAACGTAAGCATAAGGGTCAGGTTTGCCCTTCTTCTTGATGTCACCTCCTGCTTTATGTGCGCGATATTCCGAGCCGGGTGTATGTTCAATTTTTTGCATTTTTAATGGTCTATGAATACCTGAACCTCCAGCTATAACAAAAGCAATAGTTTCATTAGAAATTGTATTCTTTAGTAAAATTATTTCCTGATATTCTTAGTGAGTACTTGCCTCGATATTTCGATACAGCAAAACTCTTTAAACTTGTTGTATCGGAACATGCACCATGTTTTCGCTTTCTATTGCTGGATATTATTGAATTTTTGTCCTGTTCGTCATCTTCTGTATAAAAAAAATGAAAATACATTATTTCCAGATATCACATGTTTTACTTTATTAACAACAAATTATATATCATATAATTACCATAATCGTCATCATTCGAATCATCTTCGGATAATAATCGTTTTCTTTTTGTACTTTCCGTATCGCTATCATCTTTTTGATTATCATCCTTAATAATAATTCGTCCATCTGGAGCAGTTTTAAATCCGTAATCTTTTGGTTCTTTCACTTTTTTAATGGGTTCTTTCGTGTTGGATGCATTCCCAGGTTGAGTCGCTGCAAGACAGACAAAATTGCTTCTTAGTAATGCCCTGTTAAAAAAAAAAAAAAAGAAAGAAAAAGAAAAAAGAAAAGAAAAAAAAACTAACTAGTTATATTTCTGGCAGTTGTTGGATCAATCAAATCAACAATATTTTCTTCGTTCTCTTTGATCCAAGCTTCTTTTCTTGATGTTCGCTTTTTGTTGTTCTTTTTTGGCTCGTCCTCATCCATATCATCAAATTCTTCGCTATCTGCCAAGAGATCTTCCATGCTAAAAAAAAAAGAAAAGGATAACGACCTGTGACGTACATTTTTTTATGCAATTGTATTATGAATATATATGTCTACCTTTTTGGTCTTCTTTTTGCACTGAAATCAGTGTCTGTGTCCTTTTCACTCTGTTTCATTTTTTTCAATTCCCTACTTTTCTTTTTAATTTCTTCTACTTTATGAATATTTTTTAACCTTTTATGAAGTATTGTGTCTGATGCTGGCACCATTCCGGAAATGGTTCTTATACTATATTTCCGTATCAATTTGGTGAAGATATCTCGAACTTTTTGCCTAAAATGCCTTTTACAATCATCGTTCATATCGGACAAAGCACTTACCTAAAAAAAAAAAAAAAAAAAAAAAAAAAAAAAAAAAAAAAAAAAAAAACAAAATCGAGTTGTTTAGAAATATTATAGTACATCGGTAAAGAGACGATTAAATATCATACACAATTTTACTTACTATTTTCGTTAATGTTTTTGCTATTATCAGAGACGGCATTACGGTTATATACACCTTAATATATGACAATGCTGATTCTACTATTTCTCTTGTAGAGCTAACTACAAGTAAACACGCATGTCCTAATATTTCCTCCAAAGTTTCTATACCCAAGGAACCTATATAATAAAACGTGATTTATATATTATTATAACAACGTAATACAAAATGAGCTAGACAATCATGAAAAATAATGATCAAATTTGTAATTACCATTATAATGATATGTGAGGGAAGCAAGAGCTAGTAGAGTGTAACTACTGTATTTTTGTTCGCCGCCTAACCCTGCAATTACCATGTCTATA
This sequence comes from Vespa velutina, assembly GCF_912470025.1. Taxonomy (NCBI): domain Eukaryota; kingdom Metazoa; phylum Arthropoda; class Insecta; order Hymenoptera; family Vespidae; genus Vespa; species Vespa velutina. The sequence goes on along the minus strand of NC_062189.1, from coordinate 356,757 downwards.
TATTCTTTAAGATATTCAGGCTTTTCTAAAAATTTATCAGCAATGACGTTTAACAATTGATATGCCGAAATTCGACATTTCTGATTTATATCCTTTAGTGATAATATCGCTTCCGGAATGATGGCTTGTAAAAATTTCGTTCTTTCCAACTGTGGGTGACTTTTTACAAGATGTGTCAAACATCTTATACGGGCCTTAAGGGGAAAAAATTAGATAAAAAATATATTACAATGATTCAATAAGATGGGGGAAAAAAAAAAAAAAAAAAAAAAAAAAAAAAAAAAAAAGGAAAAAAAAAAATGTAATAATATACATACTCCTTTACTCGTTTGAATTAATTTAGTTGCAGAAGCAACCATCATTTTTTGGATTTCTCGTCTATGTTCTTGTACAAAACTTTTACACATTTCTTTATCACTACCGCACAATCCTTCTATAAATCTAAAAATATTCTCTAATTTAATTTCACATTTGACATATATCCGAACATGTGAAGAAAGTGTTAAATTACCTGTATGCTTTTTTCTGTTCCTTTCGTTTTGTTTTATCTTCTATGTACGGTAGACACATATCGTAAAATTTCTTTAATCTATCGATGTCAGTATATTCGATTAACAATCTTATTAAGTCATATACGCTTTCTTTGAAAAAATCATCTGCTTCGGCATCGTTCAATTTACTTAATGATTTATCAAATAGCTCATTTACCAATATTTTGTCTGTTATTGTCAGATATATCTGAAAATATTTCAAATATATAAATATTAAATTAAATTAGTGTAAAATATTGCTCCTTTTACTTTCTAGTTTGAAATGTTTAAAATGTTACCTTGATCGTATCAAATGTAGCTAAACGATGTCCCTCTTCATCCGTTCCAATTGGTTTAGTTGTGTATAAAGCAAACAAAAGTGGTAGATAATTTTTGGCAAAACGAGCAAGTTCCAATATATCTTCATTGTTATTGACTTCTGTTGCCTTTGTGATCAGTTTTCTTAAAGCTGCCATTACTGATAATCTTAAATCTTTAACTCCACTGATAATTGTTCCCAGCAATTTAGCGATATTCTAGGAATACATAAATGATAAATATAGCAAATTATTCACAAATAGATATCTCACGAATTATCTTATACGCGTACCTTGAAATTGTCTTTCACGTCATCAGCATCATTACATAAACTTGGCAATATTGCCCATACTTGCGTAAGAAGGAATTCATAAGTTTTTCCTCCTATTGGTTCTTTGGATTTTATGCTAAAACAAATATACGTAAAAAAAATATTTAAAAATGTTTATTTGAAGTATCATAGAATATACTTACTTGCATATTACTGCTAATGGTAGCAACATATCTGTGAAGAAAGAAAGTGATCCATGAGTTATGCAATCTTTCAACAATGGAAGTAGCCAACTTCTCTCTAAGTTTATAGTATCTTTTCCAGTCTATAAAAAATGTATTTATTATAATTATAAATTTTATTTACAAGGTTCATTTTATAAATTCAATTTTATCAAATCTATTGTAACATACTTGTAAAGGTAAGGTCTGTAAAACAACACGAGGACCCAGTGCTTTTATAGCAGCTCCAATCGCGTATTCAACACCTGCATTACATGCAAAGTTGTACGATTCCCGTAATTCTGCTAATGTCTTCAAAATTTCTAAAAGCTGTGGACTTTTTATTTTTTTAGTTATCTGCAAAGTAAATATTTTATATAATAACGATACATTACAGTCTTTACGGTACATTTTTTTACATCATTTTTACAAGAAAAAGATAATTACTTGAAAGAGCAATGCGATCAAATGAAGAATATTATCAAATGGTATATTCCTGTCAAGATACTGGTACTTCGTTGTTTTATACATCATATCTATTATTTGATCCATTATTACTTTGTATCTACAAACCAAATATATTTATTTATATCAAATTTATGTATATTCAATAAATAAAAGTTGTAAATTTTCTATCTACAAACATAAATCCTTAGTTATATCAAATTCCTATACGTTCAATAAATAAAAACATTTACCTTTTAACTTTTTCTTCATTTTCACATAGCGGCCCAATGCAATCTTGTAAAAGTATTTTTATAGTATGAGATGTACCCGATATGACTTCTTGTTTATCGGAGAGCCACAATTCAATACATTTTTCTAACATTCGAGGTACAATTGCAGCACACATATCCATAGAATTTCTACAATTATTAACATATACATTTTTAAAAGTTTCACGCTGCATTACCAGAATCGATGATATACATTCCTTGTAGTTCGTTTCTACTTACTGAATGAGATTGCAATGAGCCTCTTGCATAACGGTCAACCAAGCTAGAGTTGGTTGTGCATCATTCGCAGGCGGTTGATAATCATAAAGGGCAGTTATAATTTGGGCATTTCTTTGCGATGGTAATATTACTTCCGACGGCCTAGACACGAACAATCCATGCAAAGTTTGCAAACAGCACGATGTTATCAAAACATTTTTTAATCCCATAATACTTAAAAGTCCCTCGCAAATAGTCTGCATCAAATGAAATTGAATGTTATCATAAGGCATATGCGTATACAAAAAAAAAAAAGAAAAAAAAATAGACTGTCTTATAAGATATACCTTTACGTATGACTTTGGTAAATGATGGATAATGTCCTTAAGTAACGTGAGAGTATGAAGGATGTTGGTTATTCCACCAGGTTCGCAAGCTGCGTTCAATTGATTCACACAATGTTTAGCAACTTGTGGTGCAGCCGGATGGTAAGCAGGACAATTTTCACTTCTCATTAAATCACTTCCTATAACGCATCAAAGACACAATGTGTTTTTTTTGAAAATGAATAATTTATTGTCTTGTTCAATAATTAAAAAATACCTTTAAGTATGGCACATATTCCATGCTGAGCTACCTTCCTTATTTTAGGTTTAATATGAATGGAGAATGACAAAATGGCATCTAAAATTTGCATTGTCGAAGAATTTGACCAAACCGCGGCTTCTTGAAACCGTAACAACAGTGAAAGACAGCTTAGACACTAAAAGGATAATAAAATTTACAATAGTTAATAACGCAAGACTGAAATAATTTATATTAATATCTAATTACAATAAACTTACGTGTCTTATAATTAGAAAATTTTCTGTTTCTATATACTTTGTTAATATTTGGAGAAAGATTTGACTTGTTGGGCCAAATTGTGCATTGAGAACATTTTTAGGTACAGTTCTTAATCCCATACCTAGAAGTGAAAGTGTGGCAGCAACGGACGTATCCGTATCAACTGCCTCTAGAGTACTCATCTAAAAAGAGAAAAAAGAAACAAAAAAAAAAAAAAAAAAAGTTTTTTTTTTTTACCTTATTATATTGCAATTATTATTGTAATAATACTATAGTATTATATTTACCAATGCTGCGAAATACTCGGTCGAGGTTTCCGCTCCCCCATTTTGTTTAATAACTTCTGTAACTGCTGATAATACTGCCAACATCTCCTTATGGATTAACGACTTAGATTGAAAGTGACTTAAAAATCTATAAAATATTATTATTGTGAATATGCATTCTTAAGGACAAAAAATTAAGGATATTATAGTTATTATAGTTACCGATTGAAAGAAATATTTGTACAATTACTATAAGTGCTTGCAAATGTACCCGCAGAATCTATTGTGCCATCTGCACTATTTTCTACTTGATCTTCATCGATATCTATATTTTCTATTTGAGGTAGAATACTTTGCATAGCATCATGTTTTTGCAAATCTTCTGTTGTTATACCCGGCGTTCCTAAAGAGAATACCGTAAAATAGTATAATACTTAATATAAAATTCTGAATCACAATTATCGTAGTACTTGAAGAAAAACAACTACATATGCATATATTGTTTATATAAGCCTATAATAAAAATCTATTAATTGTGAAAGCTTATAGACGTTATAGAAGAATTAATTAGACAAAATTATATAAAATAACAACGTACCACCAAAATCTTTAAAAAACATCCATGTAGCTCTTTCTCGGTGCTTTGTTGTTTCCGGATTTGAATTAGAGCTTTGACCTTTTGGCCAACGCTTTGCTTTGCTTTTACTATTTAATCGCGCTATTTTACCCATTATATTTAAAAATAGATCCTTTTTACTACTTCGAATAAATATTATTAACAATAAATACTATTAACAAGAAATAATATTAACAAGAAATAGTATTAACAACAAAAATCTATCAGGTTCCTTTCTACAAGTTACCTCCGTATGTTACGTCCACTCGTACCTAACGTTTAATATGAAATGGCCGAAAATACAGTCGAGAGAATTTATTAGATATAGATGGCGTTAGTTCAGTTAACCTTAGAAACCATGGATCATAGAGTCACCATCTTTCGCTCGTAGCGACCTCAACGATAAATAAGGACAAAATATGAACTATAAGTGCAATAGAGATATACCATGAGACTATTACATTGGTGCGTAAGTTTATGAATAAACTCTCGCGCGTAATTTGACGACCGAGATAGTATGTGACAAAAATTTTTGTATGTAATAAAAATAGTAGTACATTTGACAAGAAAAACTATATACTTAATTATACTTTTTTGAAGATAGATAAATTGAAAAGTGTTTATTAATTCTACAAACTTTATATTTTGTTCAATTACCTTTTATTTTTACTTTATATTGCTTAAGAAGAAAAATAAAGATTTAGAATATTTCAATGCGTCTCCCTAAGAAATTATTTTAGAATTCTATCTATCTGCTCAAGTACGATTAGCAACGTAAAATGTAAATAATTCAGTATTTAGTTTGCTTTAGATTGAAAAGATTTTTGAACAGCCTTAAAATATCCAACCATTCGCTCAGTAGTACTTGCATCCCATAATAGTACCGAGAAAGAAGAAATATTCTCTTAATATTCGCTTCGCTCGTATGACATACTAATTTCTCAACGAATATATCTACTAAAAGAGATTAATTGCACATCGATTAGAAAGATCCGCAATATCTTTGGAAGATAACTTGGACAGGAACTTGAAACATTGACGGTTTCAAATTGCTTTATTTTTGTATTAAATTAATACAGCATATAAAGAAACAATGCTTTCACAATTAGAATGAATTATCTGTACAGCTTCATCTTACCTACAAATGGAAATCGATAAAAAAAAAAAATATATATATATATATATATATAAAGAGTGTTTTAAACACGTCTAAAAGATCGGTCTTTAGAAAATATAATACATTCGTAATATTTACATATTATGTACAATTTCGGAATTCCTTTGCGTACATTTCACTAATACTTTACTCATGGCAGATTATTTACATCAGGTTTAAAATTCCGAAGAACATTTTGTGTCAGAGGTTGGGCAGTTGGGATCGATCTATTGGGTTTACTAGGAGCTGCGAGTAATTTACTCCAAGCTCTACAAGTTTTACCAGACCAGACCCACATACCCGAGGTCACGCCAATGACCAAAGACAAAAACGGCCTGAGAAGGGCCACTTCGAGTCCTGCCGCTCTATAAACGGGGCCCGGTACACAGTTCTCCGCTGATCGACAATCAAGAGCAGCGAGAAGTGCGAGCGTTCGCCACCGAGGTCTCGTCGAAGATTCGTGTAAAATACAGGTTAAGCTACCAAGGGCTGGCAGGGCGTAAAGCAACGCAAAGATTCCAAGACGAGTCATCAGTCTTTCCAACTTCGTCGCGCTACGACCGGCCGAACGTATAGCACGTCGTACGCGAATCAACGCACCACCTGCCACTGCTGCTAAAATGCAACCAAGAAAGATCAGAATCGCGTGTGGTAAAACTTCGAGCCACAAAGCGGATTCATCGGCGATTTGACAGAGACCAGTAAGTTCGTCGGCAACTATTTGACGAGAAAGTAAGCTGCCTGTAAACGGAGAATAATAAGATTCATTTGAAGGCTCTGAATATAATATTGAAAAATAATAAAAAAAAATACTGGGTGTTACCTCCGGTAGCAAAGAACGGTAATCCCCAAGCAACTGCATGTAGATACGAGGCAATATTGTGCAGAGCTTCGCTACTCCACTCATTTCTAGCGCTGAGAAGCCAACAACCGCACAGTATCGCCCACCAAGTGCTACTGGCTAAACTCAGATAATGCTTGACGATCCACCAGCTCGTACAAGGAATACTCTTTAATCCGTCGTGAACCGGCACATAACTCGGTCCATCGAGTTGGCTGACACAGCTAAGAATTTCGACACCGATTGCACCTCTGATGATATAATTTACCGACAATAAGTTGTAACAGAGGGCCAAAAATACTATGGGTCTCTCTGGATAACGGAATCTGGAGGGCTCGACCCAAAACGTTAAAAGAGTGAAAAGGGTGGATAAAAAGCAGAGCCATGCCCATCCTATCATCCATCGTTCGGCAAATTTTTTATCTTCGGCACGATAATAAGCGTCGGTACCGCAACGTGGAGCACAAGAGATCTAAAATATTAAATAGATGTATATAGATTATATCGGATTAAATTAAATTCGACTTGTCAAATCGTTAAATTAAATTCGATTTGAAATTTTTCCATTCACCATTTGTACATCCGGCGTTTGTACGAAATGAGGCGGACACTGATGATGATTCTGCAGTCCCGTGGACGTTTGAACAGGCTGAATTTGTTCTTGCGTTGGCCATTGTTGTTGAACAGACGGAACGGCGGCTTCCGAGAGAAGAGTTTCCTCGGGTGGTTGAACGCAAAGTGTGTTACCTGAAAGATCAACGAAAGAAAAAGAATTCTTAGAAACGATTCGCGTGAAACCTGATCAAAGATTACGTAAAAAGTTGATTTCCTCGTTACCTCGATCCAAAAATCGATCGCAGTCGAGCATATGTGGCCAAGGAAGAGTGAGGCTGGTCAGTGCCGGCTCGCACTCTCTCCTAACCGAAAGACAGAGAGATTTGCAAGCGGGTATCTGCATGGCCACATGTTCGGAGCATACAGGGGCAAAGACGGCACAAAGAAAGAGCCTCAAGTGTTTCGAACAGTTGTAATGCACCAGAGGCATCAGTGTCGCTAGCTAAAAGAAATAAAATAACTAATTATTTATTTATTAAACATTTACCAAGTTATTGGTGCATAACTTTTTGGGATAGCTACAACTTTGTAAAGATTACACAATCAAGTGGGTATCTATAACGACGATACTAATACGAAGAAACTAAGACTTTCTTTTATTCTAGTGGTTAAATTAGATTTTAACAGGGAAGATCGAAAGTTCTTTCGAGGATCGGCGAATGGGTTCTCTTTCTCGGGTGTTACGGGTGACCACGTAATTTCACGAGGCTATAATTTGAAGGAACATCGTAGAGGTGGAGGAACAGGGAGTATTTTTCCTCTCTCCTCGGTGTAATGGAGCAGGGAGCAGCTAGAAGGGAGGACTCGAAGCGACGGGCCCTTCGAAGGGAAGAGAACGAAACGTCCAGCGAGACTAGAGGCGGGAAGAATGGGCGGGATAATTGCCCGTGATGCCCACCGCTCGTTATATCTCATGGAACCGCCGTCTCCTCCGCCCCGTTAGGTGCATTACCCCCTTATTTTCGATCGTCGTAGTCCTCCTCTCCTCCTCCTCCTCCTCCTCCTCCTCTTTCTCTTTTTCTACTTCCCTCCGGGCATCTCGAAAACGTTTCGCGCGCGCGCTCTCTCTCTCTATTTTTTTCCGAATCCTTATCATAGGGGCAAATGTCTCGTCCGTTTTACAAAATTCGTCTCATATTTAAATCGACATTAATTGTGAAATAAAATAAAAATATCTAGCGAGTCTAATGGCATCTCAAATATATAGTTATGTATATATATATATATATATATATATACCTATTATGTGGTGGTCGCATAAATGGTCGCATTTGGTAAAGGAAAGTAAAGAAGCTTCACCGCGATAGTTCCTTTGCACCCTCGAGTATAATGGAGGAAAAAACGAGAGAGGACGTTGGAAGATGGATCGCATCGGTCTCGTGACGGATGCTCGTCCCTGTCACGGTCGGTCTCTTCTCTTGATTCGACGACGACAATGACGAAGAAGAAGAAGAGGAGAAGGAAGAGAAGAAAGAGGAAGATAAAAAGTTCTTCCTTGTCTGGAACGACGAGAGCTAGACTATGCGTTCTGGGGAAGAACAGAAATCAACGAAGGAAGGAAGGAAGGAAGGAAGGAAGGAAGGAAGGAAGGAACGAACGAAGAAACGGAGACCGGTTCCCGCATGGTGCATTCCCTTCCTTCGTTATTTCACGTTTTTCTCCGAGAATGGCCCGCCGAGAGCACCATAGGGAATAAGAAAGAAGGGAATCCACCTTGAAGGGAGAGAAAGGGTGGCTCCACGTCGATGCTTCTGCTGGAGGATAGCATTTTAAAAGTGTCTTGACAGACAACCGAGATGGCTCGCGAAAAAGAGAAAGAGAGAGACCTTCTCTTTCCTTAGCTCTCTCTCGGAGACAACGAAGAGACTTTGCGTTGCGTAGTAGTGTATTAGTAGTGGTAAGATGTAGTCCGCTTCTTCTCCTTTTCATCTTCTTTCTTTCTCTCCTCTCTATCTCTCTCATTTTCTTCTTCTTGCTTCGTACTCGCACGATTCGAGCGGCTTCCTCTTTTCTCTCTCCCTCTCCTCATTTCACCCTTTCGTTCCCCTCACCAGAACTCCTTCTTCAACAGCCTCGGGTCGTTCCTCTCGCTCGGATCGGTTCAGCTTTTATAGCCGCGTGCCTTGCCTTCGATATTCCCGCGAGTACGCAGGATATGTACGCGCATGTTATGTGCGCGTATGTACGAATACGTCGGCGAAAAAGCTTCTTGCGATGACCTCCTTTCTTTCTTTCTTTCTTTCTTTCTTTCTTTCTTTCTTTCTTTCTTTCTTTCTTTCTTCCTTTCTTCCTTCCTCCCTTCCTTCCTTCCTTATTTCTTTTCTTCTTCTTCTTTTCCGTCGAAGGATCAGCAAAAAGATTTGATAGGATAGATAGAACCGTCCCTTTGATCCTTTAATGTCGACGACTCGCCTTCCACGCACGTCCTTTATATAATTTCTCTCAGCGTGTACACCGATTCGCACAGCTGGAGATTTTAACGCAGCGACAAGAGAGACCAATCGTTCCTGCGCACACACGCACCTACCTCCAACATTGTTTTCATTGAGTACGAAAATACAATGTAACATCGAATTATTTGTAAACAAAAATGTAATTAAAAAAGAAATCTTTTTCTCAGCGTTTTATCTCTTTCTTCTTTCGTTTGTACATTATAAAAGATGTGAGCGTTGCTCAATGACGACGTATGTATTGAATAATTTGCGCGCCTTTGTCGCCGTCCTTCGCAAGCCACTAAAAAGATCAACTTTAATTTATCCACGATACGTCCCGTCGCGTCTCATACACGCTTCTGTGATCGTTCGCTCTCTCCTCCTTCCCTTCGTTCGTCCTCGAGACTGCTCTCGACGCACCGTTCATTAACCTTTCATTTGTGCAATTTTTTCATTCCATCGTACAAGAAGAAATGGACAACGAATACTCGACTCGCTTGCCGTTTAGATTCGCGATTGATGATCATCCAGCAGATAGCCGATAGATACCATTTAATAAGCTAAAAATGATGTCTTCAAGAAAGTTCATTGCTCGAAACACCGATAAAAGAAATAATACATAGAAAGGAAGCGAGTCCGTTTCTTTATTTAGCGATTTAAAAGATATTACTTCATAGTTAGCTAAAAGAGAGAATCACGGAGGCAACTAATTAAACCGACTTTCAAATTAATTACTTGGACGGTATCGAGGAGAGGTTTTGAGGTTAGAAACCATCTGGGTTTGCCGGCGAGCTATCTCGATCGGCGATCATCAAAAGGCCCCTATCCTCAGCGATATCCGATCGTCTTAATGCGCTTTTCATGTCTGACATCGAGCCCGCGAGATACGCGAACGCGAATAAACTTTTATATCGTTGCACTTCTCTCTTTTTTCGTCGGCATAACGTCGAAATAAAGAGAAAATGAACGGAAAGACATAGAGGAAATAATTTATAAGAAATTCAAAGGGTAATCCGACTAAACGGACGAGATTTCGAAGGAGTCGAGGGTAAAGTAGACGAGAGAAGCTCGTTTACTTTTCAACAGGATGTTTCCTGGAAACGTCGGTTCTGCCGAGTGGTTATACGAGCCGCGAACGATCCGACAAGATCAAATATATATATATATATACATATATATATATATGTGTGTGTGTGTGTGTGTGTGTGTGTATAGTTACTACTATACGAACGAATTTATATTCCAAGTTTGCTGTGCGACTCTCCCTCCGAGGCCAATTCCTTCGAATATAATTAGATTAACGTATAAATTCGTTCCTCCTTTTTTTCTCTCGATTTACGAGACATTCTTCCTCGTCGAACGAATTCTATCGAGAAAATTTGACGATGCTGTCATGCTGATCGTCTTTCTCTTACTGTAATAAATTTAATGAGGGTCCGTACGGCTCGTTTAAATATCGGAGGGAACCCGACGAATGCATGGAATTCGATATTCTATCTCGGACGAAGAGAGAAAATGTGAATGGAGCCGGGCGCAAAACGATGTCCATGAATAGCCGCTGTAACAGCGTTTATCGCGAAGCCGCCTTATCGTGAAAATGATTTACAGAGACGCAAAGACGCGTCGGAGTAAAGGCTTTTGCGGCTCCCTTTGATCTTATCGACAGGACTATAAAAGCCACCTGCGTCGTAGAGACACACGTATATGGCTTTCCTCCGAGGCTTCAACGTGCTATCTCGCGCGCAATGCCGTGCCTTCGTTCCATGGATTCGTTAATCCGGCCGATTGCGACATCACACCGATGACTTTTAGAAATCACATAGTATGAAGAGAGAAAAACATTAATAATTCGGTTTAATCCTCTTTAAACGTAGTAGTACAGTAAGAGAAGTAAAAAAAAAAAAGAAAAAAAGAAAGAAAAAAAGAAAGAAACAATCTGAAACTAAATCGTTTTGATTAATAGCAAATAAGGTAATCTCGTCGTAATCGATCCCCCCTTTTGACGTAAGCTCATTCGTTCGATTCCGTTTAAATTTTCATATATAGGATGTATATACGTTACGAGTTGGAATCAAACTAAAACGTAAGATCCAGAATGATATGAAATCTAATCTAAGATGAGAAATGAGCAAACTCACGCCACGTTCCGCTTGCAACTGATCCTCGTGGCCCATAAAATTCGGCATGGCAGTGAGATTGTAACGCAGTCCATGGCAAAACGAAACGCTGAGTCTCTCGCATTTTGTATTCGTGCCCGCTTGACCAGCGTGATTAATGCCCCACGCTCTTGCGAGGACAAACACCGCCGATAATAACGAGATCGTTCTCCAAATATGTATCATTCTCTACTCTACGATCGAAAATATTTGTATATATCGTTTCACGGGATTCTTTTTAAATAGTTTGATATCGCGTGAAGGAGTCGTTGAACGTGACACAATTTCGATTCATCTTCTTTCAAATTTGGCGCGCATCGCGTCTCGCAAAAATTTATTTAACTTTTTATGCGCGTAATCATTGATGTTTCACGGTTATACTTCGATCGACACAATTTCGTTGATGTAAGATTACGCTTGTAAGTCATAACAACGATACGTAAGGAATAAGTAGATCAGAGTAGGAACGCGTGGAAAAGAGAAATTCGATGATGCCGCGACGACGAGTCGAAGTGGACTGTCGATGGTCCGAGTATCGGATTCACAACAAACTCTCGTGCGACGTCGGCACTTCTCGACGATCCTTAACCTAATACTCGGCAATGTTCGGCTTTACTCGGCAACGTGCGACTGGGGCTCTCTCTACTTGGTACACGCTATGGGCACATACCTGCTGCGCGCTTTCGTCTTTTCTCTTTCAAACTTCTCGCGCTCGAGCGCGCGCTTCTCCTTCTCGCCAAAGGATTCTTTCCCTTTTCCACGCCTCGCCTCGACCCTCACGGGCCGCCGCCACGGGTACCTATTATTTTGGCTCTACCGCCGCTAGTCATCGAACCAATCCCACAAGCGCAATTAGGAACAAAGGGAGACTGACGGAGTACGTCGAGCAATCCCGTAGCAATGAATTTCACTACGAATTCCCGGAAATGGTTACGTCAATGCTTTATGACGAACGGGACAAAACAGGTATGCTTTTCTTTTCCCATTCTCTCTCTCTCTTTCTCTGATATCTATCCCGACAGGATGATCGCTCGAATAAATTCGAATACGTTTTATATCGTCGAGGTTAGAACAGATCTCCTAATCGCTCGTTTAGCTTTGTTCCGTCGTTAGGACGACTCTTTTTTTCTAACCCGACAAGAATATCACTGAGAAAGAAGAGAGAGAGAGAGAGAGAGGTGAACGCGAAATAATCGATTCCTCGAATATACATTTTCGAGCTTCAAAGTGGTATATAATAACGTAGGATATTATATACACGCTTACAAAGTAGATTTTGATTAGCCAACTGACCATGGTGGATTCATATTTCCCCACGGGAGGGCGCCCTTTGTTTTTTCCTCATTGTTCTTTCGCCCTTCTCTCGCTTTACTCGCTCTCTTTCCTGTTTCTTTCTTCTTTCTTTCTTTCTTTCTTCTCCTTCTCTCGCTCCGGCGCTTTTTACTTTCTTTTCGTGATACTCCAGCTCCTACTATCTCCGTCCCTCCGACAGGGTCCCTCAGTATCCACGGCCAACAACCCTTTTGTATGATTTCATTACGGCTCACAATGGACTTAGCCTTTGCCGTTCAGGCGCTGAATAAAATTTCGACGGCACCGAGACGGGCTTCTAATAAATTTCGTTGCGACGTACTCATGTATCCTTTAGGTATCGCATCCCACTCATCGTATCTCTGCTATGTAAGTACGTACTTACATGATTTCAATAAGAGATTACGTGTCAGCTTTCTTTACGTTGAATCTTCCAAAGAATGAAGCAAATAAACTTGAAAAATTTACATGTATTCAAAACGTGAAAATAAAGAAATAGCAAGAGTGTTATTTTCAAAATAGATACCGCCTACGTCGTCGATAGAAAAGGATCGGGGGAAAAAGAATGCGCGGAAGGTATAAGATAATCGTAATTAGTACTTTAGCGTTTAAGAGAAAATGAGAGTCTTCGTGCGGATTACATCAAAGAAAACCATAGGACACGACCTGTCTCACCGGTTTCTTTATTTCGCTGCATGAAAGCTCCGCACCGGAGAAGCTCTATCGTTACTCCCTCGGTCGTCCTTCGATGGGCGTAACAGACCGTTGCGACTGGTCCGACAGACATGAAAAGAGGCCCCGAGCACGGGTCCGACAAGCATGGGGTCGAGAAACTTGAAAATCGTGTTAATGTGTATAAGCCGGCCCGTAACGAATATCTTCAATAACCGCTCTCCTATATTTCTTCTAACTTTGTCTTTCATTCTTTTCTTTTTTTTTTTTTTTTTCCCCATTTCTTTCTAATTCGAAAAACACAAGCTCGTCTTCGAACTAATACCAGATGCAGCAGTGAATATATAGCGATAGAAAAGAAATCGATCGGTGCAGAAATCGTTGGTGAATTTCTCAAGATTGTCTCCTTTAATCAAACCTAGACTTACATCACGACGTATTAAATTCACATCGAAGGAGGCAAAGTTAATGCACGTTAATGCTCGTTCTTGTATAAGATAATGATCGATGATACACCGTAATATCGCGTCCGCATTTCTCCTTTTACGTCTCGACCACCAACGGTATTATCAAACGCGATTATAAATCCATTTTCTCGCATAAGGGCGTGCACCTAAGAGTGCGCTTTTAATGTGCGAATATATTTTTCTCTTTTTCCCACTCCCCCCTCGCTCTTGTTACGAATAAAAAGAATAACATAAAGATGAACGAATCGATGTGATTCATGGAGGGTACCTCGTGTTTCGTGCATCTCTATGCACTCGACCGCGGTCGCGTCTGAAAAGATTTACGGCACTGTCTTCCTCGCGAGAGAAAATGTTGCATATGAGATCTTAATGAACTTGCGCGTCGGCCATTCATTAGAAATAATTGTTATTCCACGAAGGACTGTCGCTATAATTTCGAATAGATATACAAAAGAAAGAGAATCATATACTCGTATAAAAGGATTAAAAAAAAAAAAAAAAAAAAAAAAAAAAAAAAAAAAAAAGAAAAAAAAAAGAAAAAAAAAGAAAAAAACGAAAAAAAAGAAGAATTACTTTTCGAGAAGCAACGCGACACTAGGGACAGATCGACTCCGTGACATGTAAAAGGAATGTTTCAAAAATTGTCAGCATTCTTAGGGTTCATCGGGCATCGATTTGATTTCGCCGGTCATGAATGAAAGAAAGGACGCCAACGATGAGGTAGAAACAATAGGGGTAAAAGAAGCGGCGGCTCCAACCAGAAAAAGGAGAACAAAGAAGATGGATGTGAAGATCCATCGGCGGTTCCTCCTTGGAACGTGCCTTGGATATTTCGAGCAAAGCGAGTCCACGTCCGGAGCTACTTTTCTGCATTTATTAACCGAGCTCCGTCCTGTAGAAAAACTGGTATCGAGTTGCCGATTCCTATGGTCGCGTATAATTTACTTTTTGACGATGAGAAATTAAGAGGAGAAAAATCTCATTAAAATGTGTACCTATAAAAGGTGCCCCATCGTGTATGTAGGTCAGTTAAAACGAATTCTTTCGCTAAATTCTCTAGATAATTATGATCGGGCTTAGGACTTTCCAGTGATATTTCTTCGAGCTCGATCGTTCCGCGGCTCACAAAAGAAACAAAAAGAGGAATGATCCCATGCGAGGAGACACAAGTAAAGGGAAGAAAAGAAGAGAAGGTGAAGGGCCTAACGTCGAAGGGCCCAAAAACTCGTCCCCGTCCGTTCTCGACCGATCCCGGTGAATCGAATCGTGATTTTCAAGCGACAGACGCAGAAAAAGTTTAAAATCTCAACGTGTCTCGGCACGGCGGTCAGTTCGGCTCGGTGCTTTCTCAAACTGCCAGCCGTGTGTATCCCCATTTTTTACTTCCACTCGGGCATTGCGAATTTCGAATTCAAAGACGGGCCGATGATCGTAAAAGTTAATGTTTAAATTTAATTAAAAAAAGGTAAAAATATATATATATATATGTATATATATATATATATATATATAACGTAAACTTGTAAACGTACTTTTTCGAGATTCATACGTTTTAATCCAAATCAGCGTCTCGGGTCGCATCGTTTACGGTGAGATGGTAATCGCCGTGAATTTCTTCGTGAGGGAAGTCAAGAAAGAGAAGAAGAAGAAGAAGAAGAAGAAGAAGATACAGATGAAGAGAAGAAGATCGGCAAGAGGGTTTCGTCCCAAGAGCGTCCAGCAATGAAGATTGCGAGCAAAAAGTGGGAATTCCCGCGTCCGGTGCTCCGCTTGGCCGCACGGCACATGCGCAGCTAATTACAGTTCCCTTTGATGGTTCGCCGCCGCCGCCGCCGCCGCCGCCGCCACCGCCACCGCCACCGCTGCCGTCGCAGTCACAGACGCAGACGCAGTCGCCTCGGGACCCTCGATCGCCCACCAACATCCTTAGCTCTTTTCTCTTCGAGCTTCATCCGAGCGCAATTATGCCTTCGAACATATACCTCGAATCTTTTTCTCTTCGTCATTCGAACGTTCTTCGATACCTTTTCTCGACTTTTCAAAGAGGACTCATCTTTTTACAAAATTTAACATATTCCTTCTATTTTTCTCTTAATAAATATATAATAAATGTAAAGACGGATAAAACTTTTAGTCCGTAGAAAATTAGTTATTTTTCAAATTTCGTTAGGTACAAGAGATGATAAAAGAAAAAGAGAGATGAACATCCGGGAAAGGAGTAGGGGGCTATTCATTAAAAGTGCCGAAGGCGGCGAACGATTGCTTATAGCTTATAGCCTCTACTTGAAGCCGCGCATTAAATCCATGTTATTACGGGCTATTACCGAGTAATGAGAGGCTCCCTTGCACCATTTACGTATCCGCCAGTATCTCTCCTCTCTCTTTCTCCCTCCTCCTCTCTCTATCTCTCTCTCTCTCTCTCTCTCTCTCCCCCTCTCTCTCCCCCTCTCTCCCTCCCTCTCCCTCTCCCTTCCTTTCCCTTCTATCTGCCAACTCTACGTATCTCCTCCCGCTCGAGCGAAATCCCGTTTCTCTCCGCTATTCGATCGCATCTCTCACGACTTTGACACTATCCGTAGCTTCCAAACTCAAAACCGTCTATCTTCGATGCTATCACCGTTCAACATTTATTTTGATAACATTTGTGATATTATTATTAGAGAAAAATTTTTGTAAGATGATATTCAATGTTCGTGTGAATTTAATAACGTTCTTTTATCCCTCTCAGTAGATATAGATTATTACAAAGTTACTACGCCTTCGAAGGCCAGAAGCATTTCAAGAGCGCAAGGTAGCAAGGTCTGGAAGGGATCAAATTAAAGGGAGTGATTTTTACCACTTGCCGCGACGTACATGTATAATGTATATGCTATATAAGTAGGTGGCTATATTTGAAGGGCTCGAAAGAGTTCTCCTTCCAAGAATCATCCTATCTCTTTCCTATATCTGTTCCCTTTTTTTTTCTCGGTCCATCTCGTACACGTAGAAGTTTACAGGCCCCCAAGATACTCGTTTCTGTAACGTAATAACGGGTGTTCCGCGCTCACGTATCCCGAAGGTGTGATCCGACTTGGGGCCTTTAATTCTTTGCGATTTTATGTACTATCAAAGTCTGCGGTCTGAAACAAGAGAAAGGGTAAGAGAGAATTGCATCTTGGAGAAAATTCTTCGTATTAAAAAATAATAATATTTTCTTATCATTTTCTGTCTTAGCGTTAATGCCGAGTAATGAAATTCCTTTCGTTCTTATTTCGTTCCTTTCTAGAGAGAGAGAGAGAGAGAGAGAGAGAGAGAGAGAGAGAGAGAGAGAGAGAGAGAGAAACTCGAAAATAATGAATTTTTATATGGAAGAGTTATGCGATCGACTTCGTTATCGAGATTATTCCTTTCTGGTAGCAAGTACCTACATAGTATTCGGTCGATGTTTCTCATCGAATTGTACGGTTAATTAGCGAATTTCTCCAAGGAATACTTCCGCTTTTTATCGCTAAAATCGTCAGTAGTTGCTCGTCTTTGGCGAAATTAGTTATTTTATTAAGGCGAGACGTATAGGCTGACCCGTAAAGACGATCAAAAACAATTTCGCCGCAACAAAATGAACAAGACCGCATGTCTTCTCTTTCATGTCAATTACACCGCAAATGTGCTAATTGACGAAAGCAACGATTAACCCCATACGCTTTGGCATCTGCGCGACATGTGGTCGCACCGCATTCCACATCGCGATTTCCTGTAACGATCGCGTAACTTTCTTTCCCTTCGGTTAATGCCAACGTAGTATTTTTCTCATTTTAATTAGGCCTCTTCCAAGAAAGATGAGTGGAACAAAAGTTTGCGTGGATCCTTGAGAAATTACACGAGAGACAAATTATTTTACAATTTTTTCCGACAAAAGTATTACGTGTATCAGGAAACAAAGGACACGAAAGGAATAATGGAAAATGAAATGTAAGTTAAGCGTATATTTATAGGGAATGGAGGGTAGTGGCTTCGACTGACCTTTTTAAGGCGTGAAGGGGAGATTCGGTTCGCTTGGCTGACCCACTAGTCCCACCCTTGCGGGCCCTACCGCCATAACGTAATGATCTCCTGTGGTACTCAACTTCTTAGGATATTCAGCCGACCTACCAGTGGTTCTCGACTAGGAAAGTGAGAAACGTTTATGAAAAACGTCTGAATCAACTTTTATTGGTATATAACGTACAACGTAGCGTTATGTATTGATAGTAAATGAGACATTTTAACGAAAGTAATGAATAAAAAAAAAAAAAAAAAAGAAAATTGTAATAATATACTGGCTTAAGGCGATATATGATTATACGATTGAAGGATAATCAAAGATAAAGATAAAGATAAATTGATTCGTTTATCGCATATTTAAGTATGCGCACCTTTAAGCAAACTGTCTCTTCTCTTTCGTAAGTCTCTCTCGAGTGTAAGAAGATAGAGACATTTTTCTGCTTTCCTGATTGAAGTAGAAACGGCAGTCGACAGGTGTGAGTGGCGTAGTGCTTCGAGGTCGGCTAAGATCAAAGGATCCAGCAAGAACTGCTAATAATAAAGCAGCCACTCGCAGGCAGTCGGCCGTGCACACGCGGCGTGTCCTTTCCCTTCCCCCTCCCAGACTCGAGAAACATGCCAGCGTGTATCACAAACGCGCGCACACTTATGCTCCGAGTAAAGCGTCGTGCGATTTTTACAATTTCTTTTCCCTTTTGTTTCTATTAAATTCATTCATTCATTGTCTCCTTAGAATATTACTTTATTATTATTATTATTTTTATTTTTTTAAGATATCCTCGTAACGTTTCAAACATAAATTCGACAAATTTCTTCTCTTACGACGAAGACAATTTCGACAAATCACTTTAAATAATGCCTGTTATAATGTATATTCGTAAAATCATATTAATTAGTAGCATACGATTTGTTCGCTTCAACGTTTCGCATATTTATGCACGAGAAAGACGCTAACACCACCTTACGTTCGAGACGGTGTATTAACGCTTACATGTTACATTATCGTCGAAACATGAATCAAGAAAAAAATTGCACTAACAAGGAATATTTGTTTCCGTTGTAAAAGAAAAACATATGAAAATAATTATGCAAAAAGAAATTGATGAAAAAAGTCAAAAAATTTCAGAGGTCAAAAAAAGGAAAAAAGGTAGTAAATTTGTAGGCATACCAACATCGAAGAACCAAAGAGAGAGGCAACAAATTTTACTAGCTGTAACAGCGCCATCTATTACGTTGGAAACTATGAAACGGACGTTTTTGTTTAGTTATTTATTTTCATTCAACGCCCATTTCATAGTTTCCAACCTAATATATACGTATATATAATACTTATTCATTATTTAAAAACGAATAACAATATGAAAAATAAAGAAATTATATATAGTATTTGTGTTAAATCTCTTTGCTTTTCGTTATTTCACTTTACGAGAAACTGAAATCATCTCGATGCACTTTCCCCTAAGAAGGAACTTGTCCAACATTTACCATACTCTATACGAGCTCGTATTTTCCACTCTAGATAAACATACGTAAGCATAGTTTCGTTGTATATTTTAACGCGTCGATATTCTTGGCACGATTAAGCGTGAGAAACAAATAATAATCGACTACGACGCTTTCAACTTTGTGATATTATTTTCGTTTTCGAAAGAAAAAATGAGTAAGGTGGCTAGCGATTCTCAAATACGCTCTTCCAAAAAGATCCTTATTGACGACAAGAGAGAAGAAGATGATGGAGAGGAGGAGGGGGAGGGGGAGGAGGAGGAGGAGGAGGAGGAGGAGGAGGACGAGGAATCTGAGACAGAGGAAATGTCATTGAAAGAGAAAATTCCTTGCACTCACGAGGTAACAATGACACATGGTACGAAGGCAGTAATTGCTATTGCTGCAGATCCATCCGGAGCACGTCTTGCATCAGGATCGATCGATTACGATGTCTGTTTTTGGG
The DNA here is from genome assembly GCF_912470025.1 of Vespa velutina. Lineage (NCBI taxonomy): Eukaryota > Metazoa > Arthropoda > Insecta > Hymenoptera > Vespidae > Vespa > Vespa velutina. The sequence goes on along the minus strand of NC_062189.1, from coordinate 337,136 downwards.
ATTTCGCTGGTATGGATTCGTCGATGCGAAGTTTTAGAACTTTGCAACCTTGTGAAAATCATCCAATAAAATGTTTACAATACTCTACGACCGGAGATGTAATACTGGTTATATCAGGTGCGGCACAAGCTAAGGTATTGGATAGGGATGGGTTTGAAAAATGCGAAACCGTGAAAGGCGATCAATACATAACGGACATGGCACGTACAAAGGGTCACACAGCAGGTCTTAATTGTGGATGTTGGCATCCATTTACCAAAGAGGAATATTTAACCTGTTCGCAAGATAGCACCTGTAGAATTTGGCTGTTACATAGGCCACGTGGTCATAAGAACGTTATAAAATGTAGAGCACAAAATGGTGTAAAGACTATTCCAACTACGTGTAGTTATAGCCGTGAGGGAACCGTCGTGGCATGCGGATGTATAGACGGTTCCATACAAATGTGGGATCATAGAAAAAATTTTGTGAATCCGTCCTTGACTTTAAGAAATGCCCATGGCTCGAATAATGAAATATCAAGCTTGAGTTTTTCTTACCTTGGACAAACTTTGGCAACGAGAAGTTGCGACGATACATTGAAATTATGGGACTTAAGATCATTCAAAGTTCCAATATTCGAAGTAAAAGATTTATTTTCAAGATATGAAACAACGGATTGTATGTTCAGTCCGGACGATTCTATGATAGTTACTGGTGAATCTTTAAAAAAGGGTCAAGACATGGGTAAAATATTATTTTACGATACTAAAACGTTTGACCGCGTAAATGAAATACCAGTAACAAATTCGCACGTTATTAAAACTTTATGGCATCCAAAATTAAATCAATTATTTGTTGGCTGTGGAAATGGTATTGTTAAAGTATATTACGATATCAACAGGAGTATGAGAGGTGCCAAATTGTGCGTCGTCAAATCTCATTTCAAACACAAGCACATGGAAGTAATGTCTACTCAACAAATTATAACCCCACACGCCCTACCGTTATTTAGACAAGATAGGCCTAAATCAGTTAGAAAGCAAATGGAAAAAGATCGTCTCGATCCTGTGAAATCGCGACGTCCAGACTTACCGATTACTTCCGGTCAAGGTGGAAGAGTAGCGTCGTCCGGTGGAACATTAAGTTCTTATGTTATTCGTAATCTTGGACTCAGTAAAAGAATAGAGGATGATCAGGATCCTAGAGAGGCAATATTGAAATATGCGAAAGAAGCAGAGGAAAATCCATACTGGATAGCACCTGCGTATAAGAAGACACAACCAAAAACTATTTTTCAAACTGACGAACAAGATAGCGGCCCGAGTACCAAGAAACAGAAGACATAAATAGATCTTAATTGAAAAAAAAGAAATCTTGTAAATAAGTATAAAATAATAATAATAATAATAATAATAATAATAATAATAATAATAATAATAATAATTTAAGATACGTACTGTGCAAAAGCATATAATGAATGTTGTTTTATAATATACCATGTATTATTTATCTCATCGTTAGAAAAGACATTGCTATTATTATAAAGATATGTATAGAATGTTGTTTCAAACAAAAAAGATATACGGTGTAATGTCAACGTAATTAAAGAAAAAAAAAAAAAAAATATAGATAGGGCCTTGGTTAATTTTTTCGAGAGAACTAGTGATCTTTCAGTACCATCTGGTGACTGGAAAGGGAAATTTGCATTTTTTTTTCCCTCCTTTCAACTAGTCAACCTTGGACAACACGTGTACGAGCCATAAGCCATCTTACATATCTGCGACTGCGTTACATTTGAATGTTCTCACAAGTTTTCTTTTCGATTGGGACATGCATTTAAAACTGTACGTAATAGCAGCGACATGCGAAAACTTGGGAATCGGTATAAATGGAAATTTGCCATGGAACCTGAAGTAAGTTTTATTTTAATATCTCGTCATAATACTCGCTTTCTTGAAATATAATTGGATATAACGGTCTAATCGTGATTCTCACATATATAGGACTGAAATGGCATTTTTCACGCACATGACGTCAAAAACAAGTAATGAAAAGAAAAAAAATGTGGTACTGATGGGTAGAAAAACCTGGGATTCTATACCGCCAAAATATAAGCCCTTGCAGAATCGTATTAATATGGTTTTGACGAGACAATCTCTGTAATCATTTAAAACACGAAAGATTAAGAAAGTAATCCTTTCTAGATAGTCGTTTCGAAGAACTTATATCATTAAAAAAAATTTTTGTAGAAACTTTGGAAGCGGAACGATTCCTTGCAAAAGTATTTCAGATGCACTCGACATTGTGTCTCAACCACCGTTGTGCGAAGAAGTGGAAAAAATATGGGTCATAGGAGGAAGTTCCGTTTATAAAGTAAGCCCACATCCCTTTGGATCATCCTTTGGATAATAACTTTTTCCCCTTTCTACAAAGTTTATATTTTAATTTCAGGACGTTTTGGAATTACCAAATTTTTATCGTTTGTATCTCACGAGAATAAAGAAACGTTTCGATTGCGACACATTTTTCCCAGAGCTTTCGACCGATTTCGTACCGGTCAAGTAAGTTTTGCCAATTCCTTTTTAACGTATCGCGAAATAATAATAATTGCGATCGTTTTTAGGGATCCCAATGTACCAGATGGAATTCAAGAGGAAAATGGAATTCAGTTCGAGTATACGGTTTACGAGAGAAAATGAAATGAGAGTTTATACTTTTGTTGAACAGATGGATTAATGAAAACTAACGATATAAATACTAACATTTTCAATGAGAATGAATTAATCTTTAAATGTATCGAAAATAAAAGAAATCTATTTTATATAGACTTTATTCAAGGCGTTGATGTATATTTCATAACCTCATCCTTTTATTAACATTCGAAAGGGAAATATATGTAATACATGAGTTTCGAATTCGTGCGAAATAAGATTAGATCGTATAATTCGTAAGTCGTTAACCCGGAGGCCATTGCATCTGCCTACCGCCGAGTACATGCAGGTGCAAATGAAAGACCGATTGCGCACCGTCCTTTCCATCGTTGATTACCAAACGAAAACCATTATCCAGACCTTCTTGTTTTGCCACTTGTCGAGCTACCAACATCAAATGCCCCAACAAAGCTTCATCCTCGTTACTTGCTTTTGACAATTGTGAAATTGGTTTTCTTGGGATTACCAAGAAGTGTACAGGAGCTTGGGCGTTGATATCTTTAAATGCGACACACTGATACAAAAACAAAACAATTAATCACGCTGAATCGTCGAAAAATTAACCTTACAGTTAAATAACAGAATGATACACATGGATGATAAATATACGCATTCTCTTTACTAATTATTAATAGCTCACCTTATCGTCTTCGTAAATGAAGTTGCACGGTAATTCTTTACGCAATATTTTTCCAAATATAGTATCGCCGCCGGGAGTAGCGGTTTGTGCTTTTTCCACCTCGGTCGCCATTTTTCTTTTATACAAGCTCTTCGATATATTGCCACTCGAAGATACGATCCTTCTGGACGGAATCAATGCAAATTTTAAGAAAAAAGACATTTTCGAAAAAAGTGAAATTTAACGAACATTCGTTAACAAGGAAATTTAGAGATATAGTTTTAAGTTTAAAGGTCCCTCATGTTTAGATTATCACCAACCTTGGAAATATAAAATAATGGTAGACTTAATATGAGGCGCGAAGATTTGATTCTTATGCAATATTAAATGTTCAAGGAATAAACTTGAATTTTTGACTTTCGTTTCTTTTCCAATATTAAATGATTAAACGATTATACAATCGAAATAAATGTTGGTAGAATTATTTTAATAATTTACAAAATTATAAAATGATTTTATTCTATTATACAGTCTTTTTAACTTTTGTAATAACGCATTACAGTATCTTATTATCTTAGGTGTACATAATACATATACATATAAATATATATCGTTGATATTTATACGTTGATAGCCGATATCTTACATAAAATACAATCTTAGTATTAATATATCTAGCTACTTATTTATATTACAAGATATGGCAGTGTCTTTTCTGGTTTCCTATGAAAGATCCTAAATCTTTCAATGATTCTAATAGGTCAAACGGCCCCAGTCTTATAAAAATTATCCTATTATAATATATATCTGCGTGTGTGTGTGCGTGTGTGTGGGTGTGTGTATGTGTGGGTGCGTGCGTGTGTATATTTAAGTATATAATTAAACGAAGCTAAACAATATTAGCTCATAACTAATTAATTTACGCGCAGTAGAAGTTTAGGAAAATTTGTCACTTCGTAGAAAATACAGAAGTAGTATGTCTTTGTGTTTTTAGAAAATATCGTAATTCTTAAACATTAATTACGAGTTATTATAAAATACCTTTTTAAATACTATACGTTATTACTATTATATACCTAAATTGGTATATAAAAGATAGATTGAAATAATATATAATAACTAAGGTCAAGTCTTGGGTATATCTTGTACAATTACTTAAACATCTTATATAATATGATATTGTTGAAAATGATATTGTTACAACCTAAAAAATGTTAATTATAATATCCAAAATTTTCTATATGTACGTATAATTTTGGATATTATTGGATAAATTACGCTCCCTAAAAATAATTCTATCAGTCTAAACATGAATCATTTTCATCGAAGTATTTGTGCTCTAAAGCCTGAGTAGCAGTTAAACGAACACGAGGGTCAAACTTTAATAAAGATTGTATAAGATTCAATCCGTCATCATTGAGATTAGGTATTACATCACTTAAAGGCTTTGGTTGTCTATTAGGAAATGCATTCCAACTAAGCGATACGTTTTTTGGCCACTCTACTTCTGATGGAGTACCAATAATTCTAAAATATCAAGTACAAAATATATCTATATATATATACACACACACAATTGCGTCTACAAGTCATATTATAATGAATTAATAGTTATAATTAAAGCTTACCGAAAAATCCTATCCAATTGGTCTCCTTCGCTGGTACCTGGAAATAATGGTTTCAAGCTACTAAGCTCAGCTAATATACAACCAACTGACCACGTATCTACGGGAGTTGCATACGAGCAACCTAATAAAACTTCTGGCGCTCGATACCATTGGGTTACAACCTAAACAATATGGAATATATAGAAAGTAAGTTGTTCGTAAAGCTAAAACAAGTATATTTCAAGTATATAGAAAGAAATGTTAAAATTACCACAGAGGTCAATCTCATTTCAAAGTCATATGTTCTGGCTAAGCCAAAATCTGCAATTTTTATCGTTCCTTCTCGCGTTACTAATAAATTTTGTGGTTTTAAGTCCCTGTGTATAATCCTGTGACTATGTAAAAATTCAACGCCCCGAAGGATCTCCTTAGACATTTGCTTTACAATGTCGGACGATATGCCTATCTCTGGACATGACGACAAATAAGATGCCAAATCTTGTTCCACATGTTCGAAGACTAACCAAAGAGTTAATCCTTGATTTGATCTGTCAGATCTTTCGTCGCTGGAAGGCAATTGATGATAATTGCCTTGACAAACGTCTAATAATCTAACCTATTGATTTTAAGAGATATGCCATAAGTATTAATAAAATAATTAAAATAAAAAGCAACAAATTATTGAAGTACTTACAATATGTGGATGTTCGAATCTTTCAAGCTGTTTTAAAGTTGCTATTTCTCTTAATGTACTCGTGGGTAGTCCATCTTCCGTCAATGGTACTCTAACTTTTTTAAGCGCGACTACTTGACCGCTGGTTAAATCTTTAGCTTTGTAAACAGTACCATAGGCACCGTTACCAATATAAGATAATTCCTCGTATGACGCATGTTCCCCCGTTAAGGATGTTTGTACATCTACCGCAGAATCCAATTCAGTGGTTTTCATGTCAAGGGACGTTCCTTGATCGGTATGCTCTTCGTCAGGCTTTAGAATGTTGTGACCTCTCCAGGATGGTCCTGGGCTTACTTCATTTATTGGAGATTCCGTTGCACTCAATGTCTCTAGAATTTTTTTTTTTTTTTTTTTTTTTTTTTTTTTTTTTTTGTTTTTCTTTTTTTTACATGCAACACAACTAATATATAAAATATCAAGCGAAAACATTTTGTCAAAAGAAATCTTATTTTCTCTACCTTGTGAGAGATTTAATGCTTCTTCTTCAACGTCCTTTGGCGTTGTTATCCTTTCGCTACTTTCTAACTCCTTTTCCACGTTATCTTCCTCTTCGACTGTGACGTAAGATGCAACCTCTTGAGGTAAATCCGATAATTTGGGTCTTTTCGAATGTGTAGATGAGAGATCCGGTCCGAGCTCTGAGCTCGGACGTCGAGATCTTCCGGCCATCACCACATTTCGCCTATATTCTAAAAAATTAACAATATATTTAATTCAATATTATTATAGAGGCAATCCTTTCGTACGTACCATCATTGATATTTGAAAATTCATAAAGTGGAAGGAAAAAGAAGTGGAAAAAGAAAAAAATGCAAACAGGCAAATATTAATTCCTGTTTTATCTTTCTTGATTAAGACCTGGAAGGAGCGAAGGCGATTAGAAACTAAATACGTCGAAGGAGAAAAGGAAGAAAGAAAGGAAGAAAGAAAGAAAGAAAGGAAGGAAGGAAGGAAGAAACACACTTGCGTGCTGATGATATAGTAGCTTCTTTTCGACGGGAAGGTAAATATAGTTTTCTAGAAGTCTTTCAATGAAAATTCTTCCTCTCTTTCTCTTTCAGACTAAGCGGTGGAAATGACGTTCGTATATACATATGTGTATATATAGAAGGAGAGAGAAAAAGTACGTATATATATATATATATACACACGTTGGCATACACCGTCTGCTTCGTGACATCTGCACCGACACCTGCGTTCGTATAATAGGACCCTCGTCGCCCTTCACCGCCTTCCGAAACATCTTGTAAACGTAATGAAGCCCTTATATATCGTACAAACCTTGGATGAAGTGATAGTAGTAGTAGTAGTAGTAGTAGTAGTAGGAGTAGTAGTAGTACCCTTCTAATAACATCCGCAACCAATTATCCTGATCGTTAGGCGTTGTAGACATATCAAAATAATGCTCGTTACACTTATTTTCGGGAGAGTCAACTTTTTTACCTGGAGTATACCAATTTTTTTTGTTCTAATTTTTTTCTTTTTTTCTACCAAAATTATGACGTTTACGCGTAACTTATTTTCAAGATGTACATCACCCACGATATCCCCGTGATTAAACGTCCTCCTTTAAGAAACTTTTCAATATTCTTGGGAAAAAGGAAAAAAGAAAACTGAAAGATTCGAATCGTTCGGTTCACTCAAAAGTTCGACAAATACTAAACCGATAGTTGGCGACGACGTCCTTTTTATACTCCTGCACGTAATATATCTTTCAGGCAGATAGTTGATGTAGTTGAGTAGAGGAACAACTCTAATTGTTTGATTTTAAAAAAGGTCCGTACTAATACAAAAGAAGAAACAACCTAAGCGGGGTCATTACAGTGACATTTGGGACTTTAGATAATTTTTACTGTCATTATTCAGTTTAAAATGTCCAAGTATTTTACAATGGTAGTTCGACATAAAATCAATAAATTTAAGATTATTGATAGATAATATATTGGTATATTGAAAGAGAGCTCCTAAGATTAATGCGGTGAAAATTGGATAGAATCAAACAATGAAAAAGATATTTACACGAGACGCGTTGTTGTAAGAAAGAAGGAAAAAGAAAAAGTAATTTTTCATTTGGTATGGCGACAACTTGCGATAAGAATGAGAAGAGAGAATGTAACTTTTCTCTCAAGGGTCGAGAGAAGTAATAAAGATGGATGAGGATGGTAAATATTTTGTGTTATAGAGATAGGAAGAAAAAAGAGAAAGTTACCGTCCCGGCACGGAAATGTAATAAAGTTTCGAAGGAATGTTATCGCTTCTCAGTTTTTATTTTCCATTTTTTCGTAGCAAAGATGTATCTATATATGTATGTATGTATGCATGTATGTATGTATGTATGTATGTATGTACGTATGATGTATGGATGTATACATCTATGTAGATTCATTGAGCATCCTCGGCGAAGAAGTGATTTATTAATGAAAAGCATCGGAACGAGCGGAAGGGAAGGCGTCGTACGCGCCACTGCGATTACGATACAATGTTGCAACGAGATTGGGAGTGAGAAGGCTTGCGGCCGAGTTTGTCCGCTTGGCTCGATTAAATATTTTTATCGGCTTCCTCTCGCGATAAAGAATGGAGGAAAAAAAAAAAAAAAAAAAAAAAAAAAAAAAGAAAAAAAAAAGAAAAAAAAAAGAAATAGAGGAAGGGAACGTAAGCGAGTCGTAATAATCGAAAACAAAAGAAAAGAAAAAAAAGAAAAAACTCACTAGCGATGATATTTTCGACGAGATCCTGATCACGACTCTCAATGACTCTGCTTCTGCTTGGGACGAAAATGCAGGCGCAGAGGGAAAAAAGGCGTTACAAGAGAAAAAACGTGCAACAATCTCGAAAAAAAGGAAGAAGTAGAAGAAGACGAAGTGGGGATAGCGCCTTCTGAGAAGTATCCGGGCATCCGGGACTTTTTTTCGTTGGAGTGTGTGAGACAGACAGAGAGAGAGAGAGAGAGAGAGAGAGGGGGGGGGGGGAGAGAGAGGACAGAGAAAAGAAGCAGTGGGAGGACGATAGGAGAGCGAGAGGAAAGGAGGAAGGGTGTTTGAAAGGAGGGAGAGAGAAAAGAACGGAAAGGTCTATGAAACTAAAGAGAAGCATCCTTACATCGGCGGTGAAGCTAGCGAGTTTGTGTATGTAGAAGTATGCCTTTTCACGTGGCATTATCTCGACATCGGCTTCTTGGAAAACGGGGTCGTTTCGACGTTCCACACCAACGAAGAAGAATCACTCGGGAAAGCTAGATGGAAGGAAAGAAAATACGTAGATATAAGAAAATATATTTTTGTCCACCATCGATGTACGGTGATCGAAGGAAATGGCGTCTTTTAAATTACTCCCTTTTCTCTCTATTTTTTCTTCCTTTTTCTTTCCTTTTTTTTTTTTTTTTTTTTTTTTTGTATCATTTCCTACGCTATAAAAATATGAAAATTTTGGAAAAGGTACATATACGTAATATACATGCATTCGTACGTACGTAAGCGCATCTAGGATACATGTATTTACTCTGATGGTTTCCTATCGACGCCATTTTCTATCGACCTCTCGAAGGAAAAACGGAAATACAAACGGAGATGTAAAATAAGAGGAGCGTCGATAACCGTGACAAACTAAATGTTGAAAAGTTGCGCAACGAGGCTACTTGGTATCTCGAGTGGCAGGGTACACGAGGAACTACTTTTACGATAAACGACGTTCCGTTTTTGCTTTTTTTTGTTTTTTTTTTTGTTTTTTTTCCTTTTTCTTTCCCTCTTCTCTTTTATTCCCGATCAAAAGTCGATCGTTCTTACGTTACGACCTATTGTTCGTAGAACGTCGATCGTTCGAGTGAGAAAGATTGCATCACAACGAAACGAAAGGTTGCTTACCTCTGTGGCTAACTCGAGCAATGTTCGATTGATAAAATCACTTTATACATACATACATCCACGCACACGTGCATATACGCACGATATATATATATATATATATATATAAAATGTCATATACACGTGTATACGTATGTGTAACGAGGAGCTATTTTGTTACTCGTACGATCGATCGACAAAACGAATTTCCCGCCAACGCTTTCGAATCTCGCGCGTTTTATCGATAGTCAAAGATTTATCTATCTACTTGGATGCACGATCACCGGAGTAACGCGCGTTGAGTACAACCTGAAAAAATATCGGAACGATGAATGAGAGAAAAATAGATAACACAGGGACATTGGATACGCTTGCTATCGTATCAAGCGATAATTATATAGTCGAAAAGACGAGGAGAGACTACGAATAACGTCGTTTGCTCTATGAGATCGAGTTCAGAGTCGGACTACCCACACAGTTATGAGCGCTCGCGTGCATGTTCACGTAGACCGAAATTCGTAGTGTTATCAAAACAAAAGCCGTTCACCGTAGACACTCTCTCTCTCTCTCTCTCTCTCTCTCTTTCTCTCTCTCTCTCCCTCCCTCCCTCTCTCGCCCCTCCGTCCCGCCATCCGCTCCGAACCAGAGAGACAAATAAGATTTGTATCGTTAATGAGTACACATATGCATACTCGCGACAATTTGTGCAAATTTTCACATCCCATCGGCATAATCTCCTACGTGATAATTAAGTTAAATAGTGGTAAAGCCGATGACAACGATAGAATCTTTGACGAAAAGAAACCTACGAAATCCTTCGAGATTAAAATTTAGAACAAAGATTCCCCCATTATTATCCTTACCGACGATATTACATTCTCCTTCTAGATCCGCAAGCTCGAAGGAAGTATACCGGAAGAATGGACGACATATGCGAATTACGTTCGGTCAATTTCGTCTTACACTTGAATCTTGATAGTTTTCATTGGCTCGAACATTCCGATGATCAGCGAAGGATCGCGTATATCTGCATTCGATGTCTTATCCCATTATCGAGTGATCGTAATATTCCAAAGCGTTTGCTCTATTACCGACACGCGAAACGACAAAACGTTATCATCGAAGAACGATAATCAAGGAATGAAAAATGGCGTCGACGTAGAATCTCGAGCGGGAATTTTGAAAAGGAGAAAAAAAACTTTCCTCCGGAGTATTCCCTTTTATCCGAGTGAATATATTTACGTATGTGCGCACGCGTGCGCGCACACGCACACATGTACAAGTTCGTTCGCCTATGTGTTGTAACAGGGCCGCCGGTACTCCAAAGTGCTCGTCTCCCACGAAAGACCTTCGTCGGCGATCTCTTGGCGTAAGCACGAAGAGAGGGGACGAAAGGGCGAAACTAGGCAACCCAGACGCGACAAAACGAGCGCAGCATTCCACCGGAAACGGTAACACCGTCTCGCTATCGAGAGACCACGAAATTAGAATCGAAGGTAAGATTCGGATATCGTTTAAAGATCCGGAAGCGAGAGTAACGCGACGTAATCCTGGACGAGAGAACACGTTTTTCTACGCACCGACAACATCTTTCAACTTCTCCAGAGCTTCTCCGAGATGATACTGTTCTTTCGGTATGAGAGAGAGAGAGAGAGAGAGAGAGAGAGACGAAGAGAGGGAATTATGGTTACAAAAACAACTTGAAAATAACTGGAAAATATGAAACGATGATAAAAATAACTTTCTTACTTTCCTATTACACTCGATAATAAAAGCAGAAGCACAAAGTTGTTGCGTCGCGAAAACGAGAGAGCAAAAGAGAAAAGAAAAGAAAAGAGAGAGAGAGAGAGAGAGCAGCCGGCCATGGGCCGGCCGCGTGCTCGACGGGACGTCGAACTCGACACTACGCCACCGGTTTTCGCGATCGACTTTATAAGAAGAGGCCATGCATGACTGTCGCGAATCAGATGAGAACGAGGAACGCGTGGTTCGTGGAAACAATCTAGTCTCTAGTCGCGTCATCTTCAAATAAGAGAGAGAGAGAGAGAGAGAGAGAGAGAGAGAGAGAGAAAGGCAGAATGATTCACGTCGAGCGATCAGCTGGCACGCTATCGTGCTTTCACGTACGTCGAACTTTTCTTAGAACGATCGCCTCGTAGTTCTATCAAAATTCAAAAACGAGAGAAAAAAATACGACGAATAATGTATGTGTGTACACACATCACACACACACACACACGCACGCACGCACACACACACGCACACACGCGCGCGCGCGCGCGCACGCACGCACACATACACACATACACGTTAAAGGAAGCAATTTCTCACCGTCTTTTATTATCCACCGTCATTCCCTTCGACCTTTCGACTCGCGTTCGTCGAACGATCGTGCTTCCTAGGATCGTTAACGGCAATACTTTAATAGAAGAAGATATACGCACAGAGAGGGGGAGAGGAATAGATACATAGATAAAGAGAGACAAGAACATACACACAGATCAGACGTAGAACCTTTGACACTTCACCGTACACACGATCGTGCATAGGATTCCGCGTTGATCTCTGTTACTAGATTTTGCTTAATAGATCGCGAGTACTCTCGACGTGACGACGACACCGTCGACGACAAAGACGAAGACGAAGCAAAGATGAAGACGAAGACGACTCGATAGTGTAAAGTAAAGAGCTTTGCGAGACGAGGACGACGTTCCTACCGAGGGCGGAGCACGAATGGGAGGAAGTGGGGGAAGAGGACCGATGTGTTCGTCTCGGGCCCGTAGAAGGTGCTTCGGCTTGAACGTTAAGGCTTCCTCTAAGGGCCTCTCTCGTCTTTCTATCCGATCACCGATCTTTCCTCCTTACAAAACATTTCCATAGATTTCACATTTTCTTACATCTTGGGACGGACCGATTCTCCTATCAGGTATTCTATAAGAAACGCCGACGAGAGAGCGAGAGAGAACTAACGAACGAACGAATGAACAAACGAGAGAGCGAGAGAGAGAGAGAGCGAGAGAGAGAGAGAGAGAGAGAGAGAGAGAGAGAGAGAAGGGAATTCACCAGTCAACAAGCAAGCCACGTGTTCTTTCTAATCCAAGAAGCTGCGTCTTTCTTACGTGGCTTCCACTGTTGTTTGCTGATCACGAAGAGCTGGACAACGCATCGACGAGTCTCGACGAATATTATATCCCGTGGCGCCAGTAAACGATGACGCTCTAAATGTCCTCCACTCGTTTCCACTTTCCTCCTTTTCCTCGTAGATATCTTCTATCGTATTCTATTCCACTCTATGCGATCAGCGTGTCGCGCGACGTCCCGAAACATGAATGGAATGCTTCCTTCGATTCGTCGTGTGCGAGAGAGAGAGAGAGAGAGAGAGAGAGAGAGAGAGAGGAGAGGAGAAGGAAGTAGAAGACGAAGGAAAGACGAAGCACAGGAGGAGAAGAAGAAGAAGAAGACGACGACGACGGGTCTGGAATGGGTCGGAGAGGCTCCTCGGTCAGATCAGGGGCGGGGCTATCGATCGTAGGGCCCTTCCAAGGGCTTCCTCAAGGGTCTCTTCTATCGTCGCCATTGCTGATCGTATCGAGCTACATTTCCTTTTTTTTTCTTTCTTTTTCTTTTTCCACTCTTTTCCTCGCAAGAGCCACTCGAATTTCTGGCGTTAGGAAAGAGATAACAAGAGGAAATATTTCTAGACGATCGAGTCTATCCTTAACGCGTGGCACATAATTTGAGGATGCTATAATTCAAACGACGACGACGACGACGACGACGACGACGACGACGATGATTCAAAGTTGTAGGAAAAACGTTATCGCGAAAGAACGAGGTGCGTGTATCATCTGCATACGATTGCTTAAGAATATCGGAATAGGACCGTGGGAAAGAGAGAAAGAGGGTAGGAGGGATAGGGGTAGGGAGAGAGATAGATTATCGTGGTGAATGAAAGAGGCAGGAGATATCCCGATTGTTATCGTGGTAGAACGCAACGTTTATCGTTTCGAGGAGTGGACGTGGACGCCGTCACTGTCGAGAGGGACAAAGAAAAATTCTCTCCTCGCTCTCTCGCATCTGCCGGCAAAAGCGTAGGAAAAGAGGAGGGAACGTAGAAGCCTTAGCTTGTCTTCCAACGACGATTCCACCACATTCGAATTTTCATTCCTCTCGTGTTTTCTTCCCTTTTAAGATTCGTCCCTTATGAATCGTATTATTCGAATCGATTCGTATTAATATTTTCACGTTACGTTACGTATTCTTTCCATTCTATAGATTACATCTATCGTATGGAAAGATATTCCCGCGGCCAGGGAAATTCCTTGAAATGCAACCTGCTGATTCATGGATTTATGGAATGTGCTAAAATGCAGAGAGTTATGAATCCGACGATAAATTATCCGTTATCGTCATGCGATGATTCGTTCGATGTTCTCTCTCTCTCTCTCTCTCTAGTCGTCTTTCATTATTCAATCCTACTTTACAAGACTATAAAATATAACCTTCCTTCGGTTCTACCGCGATCGTTTGAAAATTGGTTTTCCACGATGCCCAGGACATAGGACGCAATAAATCGATTGATATGCACGTACAATACGTACGTATACTTTTCGAAATATGACGGAAATGTGCACTCGTTTTCCCTCATCGGATTTGTACTCTGCATCGTCGGAGAAAGAGAGCGAGGGAGAGGAGGGAGGGGGGAGGGGGTAGGGGGGAGGGGAGAGAGAAAGGAAAGAAGAGAGATAGAAAAAGAAGAGTATCGTCGATTCGCGAATGCATCGCAACCGAACCGCTAAAAATAATCCTGACCTTTTAGACAACACCATAAACGTTCACATTAATCTGTACAACGAAGCAGTTGTATGGACTTCCGTTTGGCACATCGAACGGAGTAGAACTTTCAAATCTATTGTACTTCCGTCCGACACTTTTCGTATCACTAACACTTTCTTCTTGAAACGTATAATTTTACATTCGGCTAAACTCTCATTGGATATATTTTCTATGGTTCAGCGATCGTACGTTGAAATATCCATTTATACGTATGAAAAATAAATGTTCGATAATTAATCTATAAATGTATAACATATATGATTATCAATGATTCGTTCTCATTATTTCGGTGTCGCGCCGTCAATGGCGTATTTTCTCTCACGATTCCTCGCCCCTTCTCGAAGAAGCAAAGAGAAGAAGAAGTTGGTGCGAGACGAAAGAGAGGAGGTTAGGACAGGCAGTCGGCGTCGAAGGGCCCCGAACCGTAGACTCCTTTTGTGAGCATCAACTTCGGCATTGTGTCGAGGTCTGCGCGACTGCTTCGCTTCGCTTCGTTCCTTTCCTCCCTTCTTTTGATGGCTTATGCGTTCCTACCTCTAGTTGTTGTTGTTGCTGCTGCTGCTGCTGCTGCTGTTGCGCTCGAGATACCTTCGACCTCGCCAAACTAGACGTCGGACTGGTTTCTGCCCAATTTAGTTGCCCTACCCCACTACCATCCTTCGCCATTGTTCGCTCCGCTTTGGAATGAAAATAGAGAACTGTACGTTCCGTGATCGAGTTGCATAGGAAAACATCATAACCTTCGAACTACTTTCTATCGTTTAAAACGATCGAGACCTTGCCTCTTCAACGTACTATATACGTACATGCCTATCTTTTCCTTTCGATAACTTTCCTTCCTTCTACCTTACTCGAACGATCGAAATATTACTATTTTTAATTACTAGAAATTACTATTCATTGGGATTACCTCGAAATTAAATTACGTAGAAAAATTTCCGTAGAGAATTATGATATGTACGAATCGCTTACGATCACGCGTTCATTTCTTGCACTTGGCGGATATTAAGATCTTTGTTCTTTTTTAAAACTTTCCTTTCGTTCTTTCAAACATTTCGTTCTCTAAAACTTCCTCCATAATTGCGTGTAGCGTTGCGTTGCGTTGCGTTGCGTCGCCATCCTTTTGAATTAATATTTGATAATGTACGTCAAAGGCGCGTCTCGTCGATAACTCCGATTTCCTTATCGACGAAGAATAGCTTGTTGATTTACGTCGCTAATCTTCCTTATCGACTGCAGCTATTATTATACAAATTTATCGTTACACAATTGCGACATATCGTCGATTTATTTTAAAATTTCATTAAATCTTATACCGACGATTTTGAATGATCGCTCAATAATCTCATTTGATATTATTATTTAGTTTTAACGTCAATCGTCTATAGGTAGCTATATTGCTACTTCATACTCAATCGATAATCCTCTGATTATCGAGAAAAGAATTTTTTCAGCTCTAGTATGGTAAGTCACGTGACGAAGGTTTAAGAAAGTTTTCTACCCATGGATAACATTGGCAATCCCCAATTATCAACGTGATGTGGCGGCTTTGCCTAAATGCAGGTGTTACTTTCGACGTTCCCATAGAGAATCATGAAAAAAAAAAAAAAAAAAAAAAAAAAAAACAACTGAAAAATAGACACGAATAATTATTATAGTCTAATCAATAAACGAATTTATTATATTACACGGGGTAGCAGCGAAGAATCATGCGAGATGCACGATTAGATTGAACTTGTTGCTTTTCCTGTATGCTTAATTGTCGATTAATTACAAAGTCACTCTTCCTTGCATACATCCCTCGACGTTATAATTTTTGTGCACGCGGAAGAACGGTAGGTAAGACGTAGGTTCTCTTTCCATTTCTTTCCTCTCGCAGGAGAATCGACTACCGACCGTGTAATGCTTCATGGGTACTTGAACAGAATGCAAAAATCCGTTAGGCAGAAATGCGATTTTAATTCGCGGCGCGCAGTACGGAGTTGTAACGAGGACAACTCCGTCAAAGTACTAAAAGACAATTCGTAAGAATGGGCGTTACCACGTTGTTGGTCGAACGTGAGGTCGATCGAAGTATTGTCAAAGAAATTCCTCTCTCGATTTATGTGGGCGACCGCTTTCTTTCCGCGTTTGCAATTTCAACCGTTATTGACCTCTCCAAAAAGCTCTGTTCGTTTCAATTATTCGAAAGAACGATTACCCGAGAAAGGGATGATATCTCGATTGAAGGGGTATGCGCACCCCTTCAAATATTGCAAAAGATTTCTGAAAACGAGACTTATCCTCAAAGAGATTTATCTGGTTTCCGTCGTTTATCTTCGGCGAAACGTGCGAAGAATGGGACGATCTGACGAGAGGAAACGAAGACGTTTAATTAACGCTTATCCATTATGTTACATTTGACGAAGAGCACAGAGGAAGTTTACACGAACCCTCTGTGGCGTTAATTGCTCGAATTCATTAAGCGAAAAGAGGAGATGAGATAAGAAAGTTTCGCGTCTCCTTAACTAATCTACTCTTGTCAGTTGACGCGAATTATCGCGCCGGCAGATATTCCATCGAGAAGATGATTCGATTTCGAACGACAAAAAAGAAATGTCTAAATTTTTAACTACGAGAAGAGAAATATATCGAAGAATCTTCTTCTAGCTGTACGATTTTATAGCTAGACACGGTCTGCTGCAGCAAATGCAAGGAGACAAAGATTCGACAGAGAGAGAGAGAGAGAGAGAGAGAGAGACAGAGGAGTCCAACCAAAGCATGGTGGCTTCGATGTGGGTTCGAATCACGAAGAAGTGACGTTGATGCTTTACGGGAGTATAGAAATACACAACACCATGGCGCGGCCCTGGAATAGTCAAGGTGGGAGAAACCGTGTATGACCGTCTTCACCGTCGACGGCCAGTACCGTGTGAACGACCGTGAAGTAAACCTCGAACGAAACGTGAATCCGATCTTTACTCTACTCGCGCGATACTTTTGAAAAAAATCAAACGAAGGGATCTCGATCAAAATTGTGTTGTTTTTTTCCAAAAAGAGAAAAGTCTACCAGAATTTTATTATATTTTTGGGCCAGTATTTTAAATTATAATACAAAAATCTGTGTGAGAGTACAAAAATCTGTGTTTGTGTCTTAAAGAGTATCCACATCAAGGGATCTTTCATTAGCAGGATGTAAAGAAGAAGATCACGTTGACATTGATAGTGGTAGGACGAAGAAGAGGAAAGGGAGAGAGCAAAGGACGGTCGTGTCTTGGCCGAAAACTTGACGCTCGTTACACCAGACTGTTCCTCGGCAAGTAGGTCAAGCGGTGTGTGCGAGAGTGCGAGACACACAGAGAGAACAAGATAGAGAGGGAGGAAAAAGGAGAAGAAGAAGTTGAAGAATAAGGATACGTCAAGAGGGAGAGAGAGAGAGAGAGAGAGAGAGAGAGAGAGAGAGAGAGAGAGAGAGAGAGAGAGAGAAAAGAGAGAAAAGAATGGCGGACTATGGCTGTGAAGTAGTCGCTCGCTGATGACGAGTCGAGGCTCGTGATCCAAAATGGCGGCCCTCTATCGATTACACGATTCCTTTCGTATAGGAAATTTAATAGGATTTGATAAAGCTTCTGAATCCTGAAGGAAGTATAATCATCCAGTTGGCCTTGAAATATCTACCTTCCTAGAGGACGAACCAATCATCGTCCTCTTTTCTTTCTCTTTCTCTCTCCCTCCCTCCCTTCCTCCCTCCCTCCCCCCTCTCTCTCCCTCTTTCTTTTCTTTCGACGTTTCGACTACGCCGCCTAGCAGAACGAGGGTCTAACATGTCGAGATTGACCGGTTCGAAGGCCTTATCGGCCTTGACCATTCTCCTCGTAACCGCCGGTAAGTCGCTAAATCGTTGCGGTTGAATGTCTATGATCTATGGGAGAATACAGGGAAGAAGAAAGATCGAAGGAAAGATTTATTGTTCTTGTCGAGTCCTTCTCCAACAGTCGATTTTATTCTACTTTTTTGTTTCTCTGTTCGATCTAGATTTTGATGTTGCAAAAGAGATAGAAAAAGAAAAAAGAAGGCAGTATTTATCATAACATAATGTTTTCACGTTTAAAGAATGTCTCGCGTCTTTATTACACCGATTCGACGGAATTTCGATGCAGATTGTATACGTTCTGTTAGATTATTTTGAAAGGAACGACACAATGTCAAGTACACGAGAAAATGGGAAAAATAATTTGCTATTAGTGCAATGGAGTATAAATTTGACTCGAGATTCGAGACCGTAAGTGGATCGTATCCGCTTCCGGATAATCTGGCACGCTCGCGCTGCTTCAAAAAGACAAACACTTTCTATTCCGAGTCGGCAAATACGACGATCGAACGTCGAAGATACAAATAAAATAGATTTGAAAGAAGAAAATGATTCGCGAAAGTAACGAATAATTATTTTACAAAGTTGACCCACTACTCGAAAAGAGATATGCAAAGGAGTTTATTGTTTTCATCGAACAAAAGATGGATTAGAAGGGAAATTCACGTTAGAGTCTATTTAAACGACGAGGAGAAAGCTGCATAGAACGTAGACCGTGTTTCTCCGAGATTTTTCACTCGCCCGACTGACTGGCCAAATGAAAGCTCTTCGTACTTACATATCTATGAGAAACGTTTATACCTGTTGAAGCGTTAACCTGTAAGACCACGCAGTAAGCACGCGTGTTCGACGTTACCGTTTTTAGCCCGCATAAACGAAACGGCATTATCGAGTCTAACTTTGCTTCGTCTTTCATAAATCCTTTACGAAAGATCCAATATTATTTTATAATGCACCGTGTCCGTTATAATGCCGATTTCGATAATGATTAACATAAAAAGTTTAACGTCAGGGATGAGATCAACGACACCAAGAACGTATCCGGCATAGAATTTCGTCATTCGTCGACTTTCGCTCAACCGCATTAACCCATGAAAGTGTCACGAAATCGCGCTCTGCGTACCTGAACGTACGTACCTATATCTACGTAACCAAACAGAAAGGTGGATCCGATAATTGGACTTTTGGACGAATAATCGAAGAAAGCTGGCGCGCGTATCTCCTCGAAGAGAGATGACGTTATTAGTTAAAATATCTAAGTGTAACGTTCGCTTATATTTTCGCGAGCGTCATTTTCGATTAAACGAACGATCTTTGACGAATCCGTCAATACGAGATCGACTTGACGAAGTTGCCAGACACAGGGCAACGAAATGTCGCGCTTGCCAGCGAAAAGAATAAATATTGGGTTGGAATGGTGTACCGTTAACTCTGCCGTTACCGCCTCGAGAGACGTTACATACATCGTCTACGCTTCTACGGATAATCCCTACGACAGCAACGACAATAAGATCAATCCATACATTTACAAATTAATCGAATCGATATATATATATATATGCAATAATAATATATATATATGCAATAATCGATAAATGGGTACGAACGTAATAGGACTCGCGAGAGAAGAAACTCTACGATTAAGGTAGTAATTATTCGGTAGAAAATGGTACACCTATAAATTCGGTTTACACGCGTATGTATCCTATGTATTTATTACGTAAAGTTCGAAGCCCGAGAGAACTGCATTCCGTTCTCAAAGTGACGACGTCTGCCTCACGATTTGCCTACATTCTCACGCTTCTTCTATCTATCCGACGAGTTTGAAAGAATTCGTAATACTCTTCTACGCATCTCCGTTACTTCTCACTGCTATACCTAATATTATAATGAGAGAATATAATTATATATAAACGAGAATATAATTTTCTACATGCGATGTTGCGAGTACTTGTAAATTCGTGAATGTTATCGCGATTGACGACTGGAAAAAAGAGAGAGAGAGAGAGAGAGAGAGAAAAAAAGAAAAGAGCAGAAAAGAAAAAATCATCGATTAGAATAAACAGTTACACATTTTAACAGGAAAATGATATACGGTTAGTTTAATTGCGCGAATTTCAAATTCGTGGCTATGATAGATTTTAATGACCAATTAGCGATAGATCGTCGCTCTTTAGCTTCGAAGGAATCAGAACTGAAAAGGAACGCCGCGTGATTATCTGATTTCTTATCGCGCACGAGTTTAATTTCGCGAGGATTCCTTTCTTCAATTAGATTCTCTACATCGTATCTCAGTAAAAATCGTGATGGCAAAGTGTATCGTAGAAACAATTAATTAAACGGGGTTGAATGGTTTCAAAGGTGGAATTTGGGTCGGACTTTATCGATGCGTGCGACATAATATATCTGGTATATGTGTGCAATGGTCATTATAGAAAATTTTAGTTTCACTTAAATTACGTCGCGCCTCGTTTAATCGAATGGAGGAGACCGAAGAAATTGCCGCTGTTCTCTCGTTCTTATATTCGCACTTTCTATGCGGTTATGAGTTTCTTTGAAATATTCTTGATGGAACATCCATTCGCCGGATTATAACGCTCGATTATAGCGTCTATCGATACTTGCAAAAAATTTTCGCGCGATAAAATGGATTAAGTGTACGAGATGAAATATTACCGACACTTAAAATGATTACATATGTCGGTAAAATGATCGTCGGTAAATGATCATCGATAATATAATAACCGACCGACATTATACCGACTCGCGGTCCTTTTAAGGAAATTCCTTAACTCGACGACTTTGATATCCCTGATATCTCTCTCCGTGATCGCTAAAGGTGCAACGGAAGGAGACGCTATAAAACGATATAGTTCAGGATGATGGTACTCGATAAAAATATTGGATATTTGTCTATTTTGAATAATCAGCCAAAGGGAATAGCGGCAAATAAGAATTTGGCAGTAGTACGCTACTAATAGAATATCTTTGAATATAGAAAGAGGTATGTAAGTAGGTATGTAAGAGTAAAATTTACCGATATATTCTTCATACGGTATACGTATCGTCATACAAACGAACGAACGAACGAACGAACGAACGAACGAACGAAAGCAGAAAAAAGACGGAAAGAAAGAGAAAGAATCCAGAGTAGTTGTACTTTCAAAGCCGTCTCACAGCAGCGTCGTCTCAAAGCGGCCGTTCGAAGAGTTCGATACACCGGCCTCGAGAATGTCAACCGCTCGAGTACCGTTCGTTTCGACAATCGTTCGTCGATCTCGTCGATTTTTTGCTCCCACCACGTTAGATCGATTCACTCGTCCGTTTGCCCTTTGACGGAAAGATATGACAGAAGAAGCAGGTTTCTCTCCTCGTGGCCTTTGCTCGCGCGTGCTTCCGTTATCACATACGCTAGCCAACCAATGATCTCTCTTCTTTTCTTATACTTTCAGCTACCTTGGCCATACAAAACGATCGAACATCCTCTAGATCGTCTCAAGATGATCCGGTTTTAAGTGCGAGCTCTTACATGGGTCCTCAAAGGACGACCTTGAGTTCCGATCGACGGGACGAGTCGTTGACTTTTCACCGAACTTCTCCAGCTTTTCGATTGGAGACTTCCAAGAGCGTCTACAGTTACGATAATAAAAATGAAATCAGAGAGTCTCGTTCCGAAGAACCGATCGATCAGTTGACTTCTTCAAAGCACGTCGATCATATAGACGGTAATAACATCGAAGTGAAGTCCGGAGAATATTATCGGTAAGGATTTAACGTTCTCGATTAATTTTAGGGGAGAAACTATTAAATCTAATTCGTTTACCTAGCAATATAATACCAACGACGAGTCGATCGATTTCGGGGGAAGGACATGGGGCTCCGCAGGGACGGAATCTCTTGACGGAGCCCCATCAGCCGGTTGGAATCCAAGACCGACCAGTACTCTATTTGCAAGGAATAGACCAACCAAGACAACCTCGCCAAGAGAAGATTTATAGCGAACACGCGCCACCGCCTATTCTACAAACTGCCTTGCCTGGTAGACAAGCCAATCCTGATATTCAGGACATCATTACGGGTATCGTAAAACTTTTGAACGGGAATGTCAATGTGGCTGCTAATACTGTAAGACCGTTGAGGCCGATCCAAGCGACGAGGTACGTACTTATTACGAGGCACGCGATAGGAGGACACGTCTACACGTCTACGACGACGTTTATTTTAGGATCAACAATAGAGGACCGCCGAGAATTTCGGACGTTCCTCCTTTACCACCGGACTTTGATACGCCTGGTATGAATCCTCCTCCTCCACCGGACACTCCTTATCCGTTTGACAAGCCACCGAGTCCTGAGAGGCCACTGATCAATCAGTTACCACCGGAAAGGCCGATCAGGCCTTTCTTGAACGGTGTACCTTTACCGGAACAAATTGTACCTTCGGGAAATCGTCCTTGGTCCTGGAACAGGCCTGGTATTTTTGTTTTTCTCCTATTTAAATTTCCTCATGACTAATAATAAGAAAAGTGAAATATTATACGTTCCAATTGTCTAGGTGTTCACAGACGACCGATTCCAGCGTACAAACCTCTACCAGCGAATTTAGATTCTAGCTTCCATCGGGACAAGGATCATCTGAGCAACGAAAAGCACACCGAGAAGCCGCATTTTGATTTGAACCCAGATCAACAGCAGATTGAACTCAATACGACCAACGAGTCTGCGAACGTGAACGATGGCGTCGCGACGAATCACAAAACGATAGAAAATAAAATAGGAAATAGTCCTAACCTGGAGGAGCAGGAAAGTCCTGCGAATCCGACGAAGAAAGGAGAACACGATGATTTTACGAAAAAGATACACAAGTATCAATCTCACATGAAGGATAAGATAAATAATGACAATACTCTCGTGTTGGGTGCCGAACAAGAGGAAAATGAGAATCAACCTAGCAGCGTGATACGATATACGGATTTTCCAAAACCCGTCATATCTTTGAACAGTCAAGCCAAGGACACGAAGATTGCGAAAACAAGTCAAGTCGCGATATCTTCAGTCGTCAACTCGAAGAACGAAGAAAGCAAACTTGACGTTGCGTTCTCGAGTAGCATCAAACCTACGAAATCGTTCCCAACGAGCACTTTGAACGTTGAAACGAGCTCGTCGGTACGAGTGATCGAACCGACGCCAACAAAGACGGACGTTCGGCCTACTTCTGTCCCTTCGAACGACGATTCGAGTAAACCTTTCGAAACGTTAACGACGACGACGACGACGACGACGACGACGACGACGACGACAACGACGACGACGACTACGACGACGGAATTAGAGCCGAGTAGTACGTTTATCGAATCGGGAAGCATAGAAATTAGAACGACTTCTTCGACGCCAACGGAGAGTTTACCTACAACGATTGTCAAAACTATGAGCACCACTCAAAAAAGTATGATTCATTCTTCGACGAGCAGCATCTTTTCGAAAAATACAGGTCAGACCGATCTAATCTGCTAAGCGAATGATAAAAGAAGCGTGAGTTCGATATTTAACGAAGCGATAATTTATTTTTGTAGCTCCTACGGATCGATATTCCTATCGACCTCGGCCTGGAATAGTACTAGACGATACCTTGGATTACACGGGAACCCCAGGATTGGCTACGCAAAGACCTTACCCTTCGCCAAGACCCACGTCCTTGGTCGACATATTCGACGTCACCGTTTCCGCGGTTCAAGGTCCTGGTGGAAGTTCTGGTGAATATATCATTCCTTCATTCTCTCGCAACGCACAGATACGAGAAATTGATCTAATTTTATCTATTAGGAGATGGCGTTAGGGTATCTATAAACGGAGGAAACGCCGATGTTATTCTCACTTCTGCCGTGGAAGGTCAAGGGTTTGTAAGTATCGACGGTAAAAGGACCTATCTGAATTTGTTCGATAATACCGATCGAACTTCTACATCCTCGCAAGTGATACCTCAACCAACTAGAACTCAGGCTCCGCATGTCGTCGGCACCGGGTTAGCCTTCTTTCTCTAGCAAGCGACATGTCTATTGTCAATTAAATACAATATAATCATTTTAAATACGTTTAGTCTAGCGATCCCGCAACCTGACACTCCGAGCATCAATCAACGTCCTGCCTTATTGTCACCAAGACCGAATTATCCAAAACGGCCGACTCAGCCTCCCGTTAGGATAGACACTTGTATAGTCGGCGATAGTAGTACCTGCGATGCGAGTCAACACGAGGCATGTGCAACTATTCAAGGTGTATCAGCGTGTCACTGTAAACCAGGATACGCGAGATTACAACATTCTCTCCCATGTAAAAGTTTGTAATCGAGAATGCTTCTATAACTAGATATCTTAGGATCGGTCCATTTTGATAATTATACATTTTTAATATCTTCTTCCTATAGAAATCGTCAGTATCGTGGTATCCATTAGGATAGACAGATTTTACGATAGAAAGGTTGTCTGGGATCGTGGACTCGCTGACAAGGATTCCGAATCTTATCAAACGTTGGCTTTCGAAGCAAACAGAGCCGTAAGTATTTTCTTTTCTTCTCTCTCTCTCTCTCTCTCTCTCTCTCTCTCTCTCTCTCTCTCTCTCTTCTTTTCTTGTTTCTTTTTTTTTCCTTTTTTAATCGTATCAAGGCACTAAGACATTCTATGCTTTGTCCTTTCATTTTATCTCGGATAAAAGAGAATCCGTTTGTATCGGTTCAGATCGAGTCTGCGATGTCTATGACGCCTTTCTCGGACGAGCATATGGGATCGTCTGTAAATTCTGTATATCAAGGTGACGTGAGTCAAGGACAAGGAGGAGTCTTTGTAAATGCAACCTTGAAACTCATCTATGAACCGAGAACAGTGCGACCTAGTTTGGCTGGCGAATTGCAGAAACAACTTCTCGGCGTCATTCATAGAAGAAACAATAATATTGGAAATAGCGCGCTGTACGTCGACAGTCCTCGCGGATCGATATCCAATTTGCAAGGTTAGATAAAGTCGTAAACAAAGAAGAATATTTTTTTCTTCTCAGAGACGAAACAAACATCCTAAATGTTTGTCCTTTATTCGTTTCTAGACTTGGACGAGTGTGCATCCTCGGAATTAAACGATTGTCACTCTTATGCAACTTGTACAAACACGTGGGGTGGTTTTACCTGTACTTGCAATCCAGGATTGAAAGATCCCCATAAAGATGATTCGAACGAAGCTGGTAGATCGTGCTTATCTTGTCCTTCGACTCATTGCAACAATCGAGGGACGTGTTCCTATCAAAACGACCAGATGCAATGCGCGTGAGTTGAAACGCTCATAGTTTTTCACGGTTATATTTGTTCCATAAACATACTCATGCATTTATGGGCTTCGTTCTTTCTACAGATGTACTGGTAATTACTATGGTACTCAGTGCGAAGTCGACGGCGAAGTTTTGGGGGTTGCGATAGGTGCCTCTGTCGCGGCCTTAATAATCATAGTCTTAACTTTGGTTTGCCTCGTGATGTGGAGGTAAATGGACTTGGATTAAAAAATAATTCGTGCAACTAAATTTGATATTAATCTCGTCTTATCGGTTTCGATCGTAGTCGGAGATGGTCGCGCGAACAAAAGTCCGTCGGTTCGCCCGTTTATGGATACATTCAAGGTGGAATACCTGGGACGCTTCCTGGTAGATAAAAAGCTTTTCATATTTATTTCATTGATAAAATTCACTCTTTCATACGTATAAAGTTTTTGTGAAATAACTTGACGTGACTATGGTATATCTAGGTACGTTGGCTAGAGTGGGCTCGGTTGGGACTTTAGCATCGGTGAAGCAAGGACCGCCGCCTAATCTACCACCCTATATGTTGGCACATTTTGCCGATCACATGGCAACCGCGAATATCTATGCCGTTAGTATTTTTCGTTTAATCGTAAAACATGTAGTAAATACGAAAACGATCTTATAGGAAAAATTTTCTCGTAAATAGACCGAACCTATGGGCCCGACAAGACCGAGCTCTGCAATGTTCGGTTATCCACCGATCAATGTTCACGGAACGTTACCTCCGGTTCCATTACCAAGACTTCAAGCTCCGCCAAGGCCGAGACAAAGACATCAACCGGATCCGGATAGTTCGGACTCGGAACCGCAGGACAAGGATAGGGCCGATTTGATACCACAGAGCAACGGGTTCCACGTGCCCAGGCCAAAGTCCAGGTCGTCTTTGGCGGTGAGCATAACAAAACAACGTATCGTAAGCCTTCTCACGATATAATATTTTACTTGCACTTAATCCTATCATTTGTGCAGGTCGTCGCTTTATTTTTACATTATTATTTTCAAGTTGCATATCTTCTCGAAAAGAAAGTCTTCTCTTTTCCTCACTTTATAGAATCAAAGTGGAATCTACAACGACGTGGAGTACGATCAAGGCGATGTTCAGCACCTGTCCAAAAACAATATACCAATGTCCACCTATAGACCGTATTATAGAACGTGAAATTGTAATATGAGTCGATTTTAATCGACTTTCATACAATTTCAAGGAAATAGTCTTTAAATGGGAGAAATAAACGGAAGTTATCGGCCCTGGCTCGTGACAAGTGTCTTCCGTGTACGCATTACGATGCGAGAGAACTGTAAAATAATAAAACAAAACGAGACTCTACATATTAAGATTATTTAAGCGTAAATACGAGCAGAGTTTCAATGGGTGTTCCCTTGCGGCGATGGATCTATTTTGCGAAGCTTCATTTTTAGAATTTCTCTTTCGATGAGCGTACAACAAGTATACGGTGGTTTCGATGGCCAATATACAAAAGTTTAAAACGATTGGAAGAGTTAATGCTATAATCCATTACGTAATTTTTGTAATTACATATTATATATATATATATTTTTTTCAAGTTGAATACAATATACATTTTGAAAAGTTAACTATGTCATCACTTTTTCATTGCCCCTTGCCAAAATAAAAGTTGTGGAAAAAATTTTGGTATGCGTAGCTTCTTTAATTTTGTTTCTATGTAGATAAACGAGCGAAATACATCGAAGCTTTTACGTTTCGCAAATTTTTTTATTCGTTCACTTATAATTCCTATCACGAAAAAGAAAATTACGATCGTTGAAATTCTATTGGGGAACTGATAACGTTTTTAAGATTATGCTCATATTTCTTTTTTTTTTTTTTTTCTATCTTTCAATGATACTTAATTACGATAAAAAGGATATTCGAAATCAAGAAAAAGAGAAAGCAGAAGAGAAGGGGAGAGGTTGGGGCACGTGATGATCTACGAAGAATACAAGTACATTTATAATTTTTAAGCTGAAACAAACGGAGTGCATCCATTTATTATTATAATAACCTATGGATAATCGAAAAGAGAAATTTTATTTTAAATAAGTTCTTCTTACGTTCTTCCTGCAAACATGCGAAAATCGTGGCGAGAGGCTTTTTTCTTTCATTTTCGAGTCTCGGCACTTGTATAGATCGTAAAGTGATAATGATGAGAGAATACGTTACCGAACGTCCACGTATATATATATATATAAACACATATACATATATATACAAGACATTATGTAATTACAATATATCAATATAATAAATATGAAATATATATCGACAAGTATACATATATATATGCATCAAGATATATGTATGTATATGCGTACTATGATGTGTCAATAATAATATATATAAGTATATATATATATATATATATATATACACGTACATATATATTATCATTTAATATTAATCAATAATAATTCATCTTTCTTTCGATATACGTAACAATACTCCATATGAACGATAAAGAGAAATTGTATCTTTTTTCTGTATTTTCGCCTTGTTTGTTTTGATAAGTGTAACAATTTTATTGTAATTTATATAAAGAGCTCGGTACTACATCACCGAAGTGCGTAACACGGTGCCCGACATTTCGTATAAAGGCAATAAATTCTTTTGGTATCTATTAACAAGAAGAAGAGAAAAGAAATGATCTTTTTTTTGTTGTTTTTTTTTTGTTTTACTTTTTGTTTTTTTGTTATTTTTTTTCGATTTTTTTTCTTTTCTTTTTTATCGCAAATACCCTTTGACTACATCGAAAATACGCTTCGATAAGCAGGATATGCTTTTTTCCTGCTCGTTTGGTCGTAGTGTAACATGATATATATATATATATATATATATATATATATATATATGTATATATGTATATATGTATATATGTAATGTAAAAGAGTCGAAGAGATCAAAGACATTATAGAAATGAAGGAGAATAAAGCGAGCGAGTAAGAAGTTTTGGAAGGCAAAGAGTGGACGAACTCTCTCGAGGTTGTCGACTCGCGAACGTTACGTTATATACGAGAAAATGAATACTTTTTCCTAATCTGTCGTTCGCCGATGAAGCTCTTCCCGATTAATTATATTCATGTACCTATCTTACATAGAGATAAACGACGTTATCGCGACGGAATCGTCGCAACATTTTTAGATTCTAATCATCGAAAAGGAAGTTCGAATGAAACGAATCGATTGAACGATTAGCGCGAAACAAGAGATATTTGTTTAAAGTTCCTTCGTTGTCCGGGGGAGGGGTAATTTGTATCGCTTTAAAACATAATTCATAAATTCGTTGATTCGAACGGGGTGCTTCCCTTTCTCTCTTTTTTCTTTTTTTGGTTTTTGGTCTCTACCGATATTACACAACATATATGTATTGCATATCATGCCGGGTTTATCTTCATCGACGAGCAAACACGTGGTTCGTAAGAATTCTAAAAGAATCTCTGGCTTATAGTACAAACGACGGTAGATAAGTACAGCGTAAGTATTCAAAGTAGAAAGTGTAAAGTATCACAAGGATTATAATAATCGTTTATAATTACAATTATCTCGCAAGAGAGTAAGACGTTGCTTCTTACATTATCGATCACACATTAATTATAAGCGCTTTAATCGCGTTCGTGCAACGAACACGCGCCAACGAATATCACCAAAGGGATTTTCTTCGTGTTTGGGATTCTCCCGTAAATACATCAGTCTTTGACACAATAATTATAATAATACCACTGATAGAGAGTAAAGCTGAGTGAGAAAGATCGTCTTTTATACACACATGCGCATCCATATGTATATATATATATACATATACATATATATATATATATATATATGTATATATGTGTGCGTATGTATATAATCATTAAACGTTTTCCTCTTTTTTCCGTAGACGAGAACACTTATAAAAGGCGATTTAAGTTTTTGTAGTATGGTCAAACGTCGTAACATTGTGCGCGATAGAGAACGGGGATAGAAGGCTCGAGTAAAGATATTTAGAAAGAGAAAGATGAAAATATACCCTCGAAAAAGAGTGGAGAAACGTTACGAAGAATCCTTCCTAAAATATACGATGGTCGAAGTACTTACCGACGAATAAATTACTGATAAATGTGTGCGTATAAAGGAGCCATTAAATTATCTTCTTCTTCTATTACTTTTCCCTTTTTTTTCGAACAACGGCGACCTCGTATTTTGATTTTCCGTGAAGGAGAGAAACGCGTGGATAAAAAAGAAAAGTGTCCCGTCGTACTTTCAACGAACGCAGAGAACACAAACGAGGATCATCCGCGTAATCGTTATCATTAATTATTATTATTATTATTATTATTATTATTATTATTATTATTATTAAATTATTACTAACGGAATAAAATAAAAAATATCTTAGTTTGCGCGTATTTCGTACGTTCCTCGATATGTTCAACAAAGCGAACGAATATCCGATAGGATCGTCGCGAACTACGAGAACTCGTATCGCGACTCGACTCGTTTCGCCATTATATGTATATATTTTTCTGCTCGTGTGCGTTGCGACACGAGAAGAGGACACAAGAAGAGAAGACAAGACGACACGCGACCTATGTACAACGAGACGCTTGTGGGTAAGTATTTCGAAAGGTGTATCGAATCCCTCGATGGGAAGAGAGTCGTAGATACGACGAGCACCTATCGATTCTCTCTCTCTCTCTCTCTCTCTCTTTCTCTCTCTCTCTCTCTCTCTCTTTCTCTCTCTCTCTCTCTCTCTTAGGCCACACGATATAATGATTTTGTAAATTCTTTCTTTTCCTTTTTTTGTTATTCTTTTTTTTTTTTGTTTTTTTTCCTCAAAGGAAGCAAAAGGCTTCGAGTACGCGTAAATACTCGTTCTTGAGGTCGTTCGTTTTTAAGTCGGAGTTGCTTGCGTCTGAGGTGAGGGTGATGCCGGTGTGTTAACGTTCGGCCTATAGAATCTGTTCACTAGCTGTTTCAGGCTCATGACGGTGCCTAATCCGGTACCCGGGTCCATGTTGATAAACGAATCCAAATTGTCTTTGCACGCTGTAACGTACGGATTCGTAATCGAAATCAATATTGCGAGAAATAAAAGGTATACGTACTTGGCGTTGAAATCGGAGGATAATCGGGTGGCGTTTTGATCCACGTGCCGTCCTCGCGTTTCATGTGTTGCCGGTTCGAGGCAAATTGTTGCAAATAAAGACTGGCGGGAACCAATCGGAATCTTCTGTGATATTCTGGTCGCAAAGCTTCATCCGATCTGAACGTTTCCGTAGCGTATTTCCAAAAGTGCGTTGGATATGGTAAAGCGCTATCCAAATCGTAAACGACGGCTCTCTCGTCGGGCGCGTAAATGAGGATAACGTGATAATCCTGAAGAAATATGAAAGAAATTATTTTTCAACGAAACCGATATAAATCGAATGAACTAACCCAAACTACGAGCTTGTCCTCGTCTTTGCCAGCTCGTTGACGCCAAAGTGGAACGCTACGTCGAGAATTGCTTATAAAAGCAACGTGACAATGTTGTAATTCCGATCCGTGTTTGGTAGCGACATCCTGGCACAGCTTCCATACATTTTCTTCGCTGAAAATGATCATGAAAATATCGCACGTAAACGCCATAAAAATAATAAATAACCTATAAAAGCGTTTTCACGTGCGCGCGATAATTATTAACCTTTAGATTTATCAGATGTACATTTTAAAATTGAAACAAGATAATCAAGAAGGGCCGAATGATTTACGATAGAGCAACTCCTCACCTCGAAAGTATTAACGAAAAGGACAAGACGTAAATAAAACGTTACCGTGCATAGGGTAACGTATTAGGCATACGGCGGGGGGGGGGAGGGGGAGAATGAGAGAAAAATAAATGCGTCTCGGCCAATGATCGAATTGTCGGCGAAGCGCGAATTTTTGAATAGTCTACTGTGGGCGTTCGTGATTGGTAACACGCTATCTATCTCTCTCTCTCGTTCCCTCGATAATGGCGGCGCTCCGTATCAGCGACGTTCGTTCCACCACTGCAACGCGTATCGATCGAGGCGCGGGATATGCCGCAATACGACACATTTATTTCTTCAAATCGATCTCGCCTCCGCGTATCAAGACAAACGATAATACGTCTAATTAACGCAACGAACTGTCTTTCTTCTCACCAATAGCAGCTCGTATAAACGCAGTCTGTTGCCTTTATGAAGAGCGGCACCAGGGGTTTGGTGTTTCCAGTGACACGAGGTTCCACGGCCATTCTCTGTTTACAAACTCGAGAAAATTCGAAATTCTCGTTGTTCTCTCTTCTCAAGGTCCTCTTATACGCACTTCAATCGGGTTTGCGATCGATTTCTTTCTGTTTGTTTGTTTGTTTGTTTGTTTGTCGCGAGCTACGTCATAGCTACTCGTATTCGTTTCGCACAAGCATCCTCGTCGGCGTCATCGTCGTCGTCGTCGTCGTCGTCGTCTTTAATCTACTTTCACTTAGCTTTGGCCGAAATTCGACTAGCTCGTGCGTTTTATACGCTAACGACGATCTTTAACATTCTTTCCGTCACTGCGTCTCGCTCGGCAATGTATGTATGTACTCTCGATTAATCCCTCTTAATACGTCCAACTCGCGCCTGGCATGTCGTGAAACTGCGACTGCGCGTTCTCCTTCCATCGTCACATCTCGCTTTTCCCCACCACTTGCTCGGTTAATATTTCTCTCTCTCTCTCTCTTCCTTCCTTCCTCTCTTTCTTTCCACACACCAGCGAGCGTTTATAAGGCCGACGCGCGTTATCGTACTATTAATAAAGCCTATTGCACGGATGAAAAAATAAGGTGTAAAGGGAATAGAGAGAGAGAGAGAGAGAGAGAGAGAGAGAGAGAAAGCAAGCGGAACGAGGACGGGACATTGCATTAAAGTAATATCAATGATATCCAACGACATCGATTACTTACCAATATTCTTCAAGGCGCGAACGTTCCTATCCAAGCTCGCCAATTCCAAGACCAATTAAAATTTCGTTATTCTTTTTAATCGTCGTACCAATCGACTACGATCGATCGAAACAATGCGATTGACTTTTTCCGTTTAATAGCTAGACGAACAGTAGCTCTCTCATTCTCTTTCTCGTTCATTTTGCTTCCAAAAACATACGTATATTGTATTGTATATATTAAGGTTAATTTTGGCAGGTAAGGTAAACCATGAATTAAACGATGTTCGCAATATTTTTTTCCAGTTCTACTGCTTATCTCTTATCTTTTATCAACCGCGCGTCCAACCCTTCGTAAATATCCATTTTCTTCTATACGATGTTCTCGAATATATCCAATCGATCGATCCGTGAGAATTTATGCGAGTATAATGCGACCTTCCTTGCTTTATCGATAGAAATGTATATTACTCTTGCGTTCTCTTTTTATTAAAGAGAAACGATAAAAAACGCTTCGTCGTTCGTTTGCTATTTAGCATCGTGCTTCTTTTTTTCTTTTCACTTTCAAGGCGGTATGACATTTTTTATTTCCTCTCGTGTCGGTACGATTATAATATTCTCTACTTAAACTGTTTGCTTTTCCTTTGCTCTACCTATATCGCTCAGTTTAATTCTTATCCTTTGATCTTTGCACACGATAAAATCAATCTAGTTCGAATAAAATATAATATCAAAGGAACATACGTATAAAAGAGATTCGACTTTTTGAAATCTCTTATAAAGTGTAATATAACGTGGAATAATTTTTTAATTGCATACTGGATCGTGAAAAAGCTTGGTATTTTTGAAACGCAGTGAAAGGACTCGTGCGTAACTTGAAAAAAGTATATATCCGATAAATCACTAACCGGGAACGCTAGTGTTGTCCCTGAACTTTTATTAGGTCAAACGTTTCTCTTATCCATATTCATATGTATCGCTTGTTATCGTTCACAGTTTTCGCGTATTATTCTACTATATTCCGTTCAACGAGTCGAGTCAGTAGAAATAAAGAAATCTACGTGATCGGGACAAGAGCATATTTACAACTTTCAGATCCTGCACCACCTTTAAATGGGATTCTCGTAATGAAATAATTCCTAATAATGACCCATAGTATTTTCGCTTTTGAATTTTACAATTGACTATTGTTTGACATCCAATAGCTGGTGTTCATTGCATTTATCACGTGTCTAACAGACGAATGTTTCGTTTATTTCTACTAACTCGACTCGTTGAACGGAGTACAGTCGTGGTGGCATCTAATGCAGCGTAAGAAATGGATGGATGCAGTGCGACGTATCTTGCTGATATTAATGGAAGAGAAATGTAATCTACGACGCGGTGCTTGGACGAAAGAAGAACAAGTGATTGAGAGAGAGAGAGAGAGAGAGAGAGGGAGAGTTGGATTCTTTAAAAATTTATTTTGATCATGTTTAGGCAACATGATCAAAGAAAAGCATAACGTAATCTACGATCGGTCGATTTTGAAAGAGAAACCTTTTCGATAACAATCTTCGAATACATTCATCGAAAGGATATTGACTGTTTCCAAATTTTTCGGTTTATTAAGCGAACCCGTTTAACTTCACCAAGGAGACTATTATTCCGGAATAATTAACGAGCCTCTTTTCTTGATTACGATCTACCAATGATGAATATGGGGCCCATTATTTTCCGATATTATGGCATGAATGATACATCTGCGGTAGACCGAAGATTATATTTATCTCTGCGATCGAACTATAATATATTTGCCGTTGCTACGAAGTACAGAAATAAAAGAAAAAAAGAACAAAAACAATAAGCTACGTATAATCTAAATATATAATAATAATAAATAATAAATGAATGTATGTTATTACTATACATCTATCACGATTGAATTCATTACCTCTCTTTCTTAGAAAATTCAGCTGTAAAAGCGGTGACATATTCTATTATCCACTTTGACTATCGATAAGATACGCCCTTCAACGCTATGTATTTTTAGATGTGTATACGTAAATGTTTCCAGTAATAACATAAAGTTTTATTAATGTTGCGGTAAACGAATAAGCGCGATAGTGCAACTTAAAAAAAAACTTACGACTCTGTTCATTTTTCGAATTGCCAATTATGACTTGCCAAAGTGAATTATAATTATTCTTCTTTGACATATGTATGTATATTAATTGTTATTTATTATAGATAACTGGCTCGTCGCCATCTGAAATGAAATCGCCAAGTACTTTGGAAAATCGGCCAGGCGGACATGTTTTTATTTTATATTAGAAAGCTTCTTACGAAAGCTCCTTCACGGTCTGTATCATATATATTTGTATTATTAAATACATTTTGATATCGCAAGCAGATAGACATATAATTTTTTATTATGACCTACATATATGTCGTAGTACCCATTAGGACGATATTAGTTTCGACGTAATGCACATCATTCAGTACAATGTACGAAGCTTACGATGTCGTACGATGCCGCAAAAATAATCAGAATTTATAGAAATATAAAAATGTGACTACTACATGACATACAATGATATTCCAAAGACCTTAAATCGGATAAGTAATATCCGCTTCTCACCGCGGGTTGCCGCTCAAAGTTTAAAATTGACATCTACTCGAATATGTCAGATTAAAATTATTTCGCACGTCAACGTTTCTCAATGGCTCTGTAACTTTTCAACGAGTATTAATTATATTATATTACATTGATAGTCGTAAAAACGTTAGATCGTTTAAATAAATTAAAAATAATCGCAACTATGAATTGTACGATTTGGCTGATTTTCGTGGAAAAAAAAAAACCTGATTCGCCAAATGTGAACGACGTCCTTATTATTTATATTACTGCCTTGCGACTTGAAAATTTCTATCCGACGATATCTTTGGATTAAAATTCATTGGGGAAAATGAAGTTTTACAATTGTGTATAAAGGAAGACAATGGGAATGGAGTCCGTAAGTTTTCTTTCCGCCACCCCTCCGGCCAACCAAACGCTCTATCCCTTTCCTCGATTGCAGACCGAGTACAAGTTTCGCCATCTAACCGTCGACAGGCCAAACTGCATTATATAAAAATTGAATTTCTTTAATACTTCTGCCGTCATCTGATAGTACCGATGAGAGGTACTGTTCGCTTGTCTTTCTCACTCGACAAACTCCACGACTGGTGTCGTATGTGCTAGTGTCAAATCAAACCCTTTCCTAACCCTTTTTCCATAAATTTTGTTGAAATAATGGCAATAAATGCAGCAAAGGCAATTCTTAAAAATGGAAAAACTGTATTATTTATATGTGACTTTCAAGAAAGATTCGCAAAAGCTATGTTCGAATTTGATAAAGTTCTTGAAAATTCTGTAAAATTGGTAATTTTCTCAAAAGTTATCGTATATTATAACGTTAACATATTATAACAGTTGAATTATATGAGAAAGTTATAAAGTTTGAGGTTACGTTCTTATCGTTATCGCGTATTAAATATAAATTATACATGCATATTGTCGTTTAGGTAAATTCCATGAAACTTTTAAAAGTTCCAATGATTGTGACGGAACAAAATCCAAAAGCTTTGGGCAAAACTGTACCACAATTAGATATATCTACCGCTAAAGGTCCTTTTGAGAAAACTCAATTTAGTATGTGTACCGCTGACGTAAGTAATTAATTCTTCAAGGGTCGGCTTGTAGCATAAGTTCTTAATTATTTCATCATTTGGAATGTTAAGTATATGATATTTTCTCATAGGTCAACGAAGCACTTTCCAATATTTGTTGCGGAACCCGTCCTGAGTCTATAATACTTATCGGAATTGAAACTCACGTTTGCGTTGAGAATACGGCGATTGATTTGAAAATGAGTGGATACGAGGTTCATACCGTGGCAGATTGTTGTACATCTCGCACGCAAGAAGATAGATTATTAGCACTGGAGGTAATCGATTGCGAGATAAGCGATTTATTTAAAATCTATTAAAGGATATTAATGAAACGACGCCTTTTTATAGAGGATGCAAGCAATAGGATGTCACATATCTACTTCAGAGACTGTTATTTTTAAATTATTAAAAGATGCAAAGCACGAAGAGTTTAAAAACATTCAAAAACTGGTAAGAACTCCTACGTTACATACAGGGCTTGTAACCGTATCAAAGATATAAAGATAGCTTTCCTCTGTTTGAGATCTTTTAATTCGTAAAAAATAGATGGATTATGAAATATATTTTTGTAAAGTATTGGGATGTGACAAATGTTTATATTATTTCATTATATCGTACATGAATGTCTTATAAAAGCAGTAAAAAAACTCGATACGATGGAATAAACTTGACACAGTAATAGAAAAATATTGTATTTTCTTGAAATTCTAGTTTCTGATCAGTCTTGTCGGTTATAAACCTTTTTACTTTCCTTCATTCTTATCTCAATTTTTCCCTGTAGAACCAAATCCATTCGCGCCTCTTGTTGTTTCATCCAGAGTATCCAATTCTTTTAATTCGGGATATTCTATTTTCTCACAAATTAATTGAGCGATGCGGTCTCCAGGTGCTATTTTAAATTCTTTGTCGCTATGATTGAAGATTAATATTTGAAGATTTCCACTGGAAGCATAGTATTTGCAGGTTAAGGGAGGGCCGCCGATTCATATTATTCGTATTATTATTATTATTATTTGAAAAAGAATAAAAAAGTATATACCGATAGTCCGCATCAATGACGCCTGCGCCAACATCTATGAAATTTTTCAATGCTAAACCAGACCTTGGAGCTATTCTGCCATAAGTGCCAGGAGGAACCTGTACTTGTATATCAGTTTTCACCAAACTCCTGTCTCGAGCCGGTACAACGCACTCATAAGCACTAAGTATAACAAATAATTCAAAATGATTCGTTGAATTTATCACTGAGAAAAATAATTCCTACCTTCGTAAGTCGTATCCAGCCGCTAAAGCTGAACCTTTCGTGGGTGCAAATGCTTTATCTGATAATTTGGCGAATTTCAAAACGCTTCCAGCATTCACAGCAGCCATGTTGAGACCGTTATGCTTCCTTCGACGCTTTACGACCGACGTCTTAGCACTTAAACGCGATTGTACTAAGATTTACTTAGGGGTCGCTTAGAGGCGGTTGTTTTTCATTGCCGGCCAGTACGGAAAATTTTTCTTTCATTCCTTCTTTTCCATTTTTAAATGCGTACATTTATGAATTAAATTATCTCGGCAAAATACAGCTTGCAAAACTTTACCGATTATCTTATAATCTTTTTTTCTATTGCTTAATTATAAACGTTAAACTGACTAATATAGTAGCTTCTGTTTTATGAAAAAGGACCGGGAAATTTGAACTTAACTATCGTATTACGTTGTCGATGAATAGAACAATACAAATTTATTGTATTGATATTTCATCTCTCTATCGTTCTTTACTTTTCAACGAACAATATTATTAATATTGATAATGGCGATTCTTTGTTATTTGTAAAAGAAAGAAATTGAAATTCTTCAGTAGAAGTAGATATCGTCTATTGCGCTGTCGTCGAGAGCGACAAAAGATCGATACTTTCGTTCGTAAACTTGAGAAATAAGTCGATTAAATTCGTCTCGTCTTTTCATTGTTTCATTTCCATCTTGCATCTTTTATATGTACATATTCATAGATATAAAGACGTACAGTATACTATATAACAGTTGAAGTAGTATATAGGGAAGAAAGGATTGGCAAAGGATAAGCAACGCGAAACGAAAACGAGACGCATTCTCATTTTCTTCATCGTTCCGCAGATGGCGTCGCGGTGACACCTGTTCTCGCCAAGCACCGCCGCGAGTGCGATGAAATATTCCTGAAGATTCTCATTTATTCGAAAGAGAAAGGAAGCAAAAGTATGGTGGATCTCAGTGGGCCTGACACGCCGTATCAACACGGCTTCAACAACGTCGTATTCGTTCTTCCAACGATAATAGTCGTCGGTCTTTCCGGTAAGAATTCTTATTCGTTTTGAAACTCGATATATCCTATACCTTTTTTTCTCCCTTTTTATTTCCTTTTCATTCTTCGATCTTACCATGAAAGAAAGAACATATGGTTTTTACGTGTCGAACGCGTTCGTTGATCCGTCATCTCTAACTTGTTATTTCTCTAGTTGTTATTTCGATCTTTGAGAAGATTCACCTTTGTTTTCAAAGAAACGCGAAACGTAAAAAGTCGACGATTGGCTGCTTATCTCTCTCCGTTCGATTTATTCTCTCGGGTGATTTGAAAAAAAAAAAAAAAAAAATACATTTCCATCGTTAAACAAATTTTCGATAATTTGTTTAGCTGGATCTTCGAATTGGACTATTTAATGGTACCATTAACGGCGGCTATTCCTAGCACGTTATGATACACATTTTAAAATATTTAATGAGAGGAGAAATTTGAACAGCTGTTAAAAAGACGTGCTTTCAGATGGATAAGCAGCTATCGAATGTAACTGGCAAATATTTTTTGACTAATTTAATCGCACATCTATTTTTTCTTTTTTATATAAGACATTTGAGTTCAATGGATAGTCGAGCGATGCTCTCTCTCTCTCATCACTTTATTATATTATGAAATTTATATAATACAAACTTATTTTATTTTTATAAAACAGCCGGCTAACAGACGGTATCGAGAAAGGTCAATTTGATGAGTCGCTCAGCAGCCGTGATAAGGGATCCTTCCTATCTTTATCTTTTTCTCTGTCTGCCAATATTTTTTTTCTCATACACACGCTCATAAACGAGGGGTGAGAGAGAGAGAGAGAGAGAGAGAGAGAGAGAGAGAGAGAGAGAGGGGGGGGGAGGAGAGGGGAGGAGAGGGAGAGAGACTATATTCAGAGAGTCTCCTCTTTATCTGTACCTTGGAAAATGTCAAGTCGTTCTGGCGAGGTTTAAGCACGCGTCGTTAGAAGCCACGTTGGCATCTGCTATCCGAAATTCTATTAATCGTAAAGCGAGCCCTCTTTTTAGCCCATCTCTAGGGCGAACAATTTCCTCTCATCAGTGGTAGATCGTTTCGTTTTTTTAAAAGCATATGCTTTCCGACAGATCTTCTCGTAAAAGTCTCTTATTTAAGATCACAGATCTTCCAAGAGAGCTTGCGCTCTTTTATATGCGATTTTCGATGGAACTTAAATGCGATAAAAATAAACGTGTGAACTTTTATGAAGAACTTGTTATGCAAAGATAATTCTTTAAAAACTCGGCATATTATCGTTGGTGTTCGATTAAGATGTGGCCGTCGATGTGAGTGGGCTTAAGATGTTCGTTAACGCTTACACCTCCGACAATATTTTATACGAAAGTATTGGCGATACGGAGAAAAGTTAAAAGAGCGATTTCTATGGACCACTGCTTAAAATCCAACACTCTGCATGAGATACTCGACTCATAGGTCGACATGTCCGAGGAAGAAAGGGACAACTTGAAGGAAGATTTGATGAAGGTTATTCAAGGTCGTGTCTCGAACGTACAACACACAAGTGCCCACTCGCAATCTCATCAATCAGACCTTCATTTCGTTGTCCTTGCTCGCCGTCGTGGCTCTCATTTTTGGTAAATATCGAGAACGTAAACAAAGAAATGGACTCATTGTCCCATTATTCTTAGACTTTAACTTTAATCCTCGTTGGTTCGAGCTAACTCCTTGCCTTTGCATTTTTTGATTGCGCAAGCATTTGATTTAAATCATTGACCTTAGCCCGTTAAAACTGTTCCCTGTATCGCGCTCAACTATCCCGTTATCGTTTATTATCTAATCGTCCACTCGATGCGCTATCCAAAAATCCAATCGATTACCACCTGTAGTTTTATTTTATTTCTTTTAATAGCATTAGACCAAATATTCGAGATGGCTGAAAGTATTTTAGAAAATTTGCGTAATATCGGTAGACTTTCTAAAAAGCAAGAAGAACAGTTGATCGACATTCTTCTTCGATTGAAAAATCTAGAAGATAAGGATAAGGAAAGTTTTATGAAGGAAGTTAAAGTATTTGTTAAAGAGATCTTTAGCGATTGGAACTCACCCGCTTCGTTTTCCTTATTGATGCGATCTAACGTTTTCTTTTTTTTGACGATATTCCTAATATTTTTTGTATTAGGTACGACAATATTCCGAGCTAGTGATTATGAAACTCATCTACGTAATCATCCACAACCATATAGACAAATATCTTCCTATTTCATATTATTCTTTGTGACGCTTTCATAATTCTTTGCACTGTATATAATCATTCGAAATTTGTTGATTAAAATCGTATATTTTCAGTATTCTTCGTTTATAAACTTTTCAAATGCTTGAGGGAGCGCGAACAAAAGAGAGAGGAGAAAAAGAAGAACAAACAGTTGAAGAAGAAAAAGTAGTCGAGGGGATCTTCGAATCCAACGACGAAACAAGTTGACTGAAACGAGAGAGTACAAAATCCTACTTTCCACCGAATAAAAGTGACAATTTATAATAAAAATGAGCTGTTACGTTGCTTTACGTAAGAAGCAATTATCTACGGTCTCACGTGTCAAATGATGAAGTCAATTGAGATTTTATTGTCAATATTACGTTTTGTTAAATAAAGTAATATATTTATGAATATATATATATGTATATATATTTAGGTTTTTTAATCCTTCCTGAGAAGTTTCGAGTCGTCGTCGTCGTCGTGGTCGTCGTCGTCGTCGTCGTCGTCTAAAGATGATATGATGCTAAAATGTCTCTTACGATTTCAGTGAAAAATATTTATTATGCTTATTCAGACTGATTGTACGCAAATTGCGAGACTACGTATACACAGCACATGCACGCACACAGACGCACGCACACACACACACAAAACACACAATACTTAATATAATTTGTATATCGACGCGCGTGGATTTATGAGCGTACACAGTGTTCCTCGTCAGATTTAAAAGTAATCTTACAAAATTCAAGTATCTTTTCTATAGAGACGACACGTTATTACACTACCTTTACATGCCAATTTGTTATTTCGTTCCGCGAAGACTTTGAAAGTGTACGTATTAAACGAATATATGATGCATATTATATCAGTAAAAAATTTTATAGTAAAAATTATCAATAGCTAATAATAATTATACGCGGCACGTAACATACGATAGTGAAAAAATAGTTGATTTATAATCGCGCGGTATATGTAAAGGTAGAAGACAGACATTAATTGCTTTTTCAGCACATTTATCGCTTTCTTATTATATATCTTTAGTTGTACGTATCAATGTAAATTACTGAAGATATAATCATGTCAAACGATGAAAACGACACTAAATATAGCTGCCGGTTCGACGCACAGGTACGCTTCATTGTAAATATATAACAACATATCATTATATGCGTATGCTTATAATTTGTTTTATCCTATTAACAATTATAGTTTGTATAAACTCTTACGACATAACAAATAACAGGAAGGTTATAATACTTGGTAAGTTTTTCCAGACGTAGCTAAAACTGATCAAATTTGTACAATTTGCATACTTAATACCACTCCTTGGAAGCATTTGGAATTATGCTTGGCAGAACAATTAAGGCACCTAACACGAATCGATTGTGCCGCTTTAATATATATTTTCCATTGGTTGCGAAAGAACGAAGAAATTTATGAATTTCACATTTCACATTTCGCTCCATTCATTTTCCAGTTATATCAATCAAACAAACACGATAATAAAATAACTTTTACGACGTTAATAACTATGAGGTTTTTTTTCTTTTTTATTACGTAAATATTAGTCATTTGGTATTCAGAATCTGTGATGCTTTTAAAAAGTCAGTATCTACCTATACAACAACAGTTTACTGATGAATAACAAAAGAAGAAAAACAATGGTTATATTTAATATCATAACGCAATAAAAATATATTTTTAATAATAAATTTAATTTTTCTCGTAAGAGATGAAATAAAATAAAGTAACAAATTTGACGGGGCTATCCATTACCAGGCCATTTCTTAACTCGCGCCATATATACATAAATCGATATTTTTCAAATGGATTTAAAATTAATATGGCAAAAAACAAATTCGCTCGTAACACTCGAACATTTCTTTCGGTATTGTCGCTATTATTGTCAAAAATATAAGTGATTTATAATGCGAAATATTAGAAATCAATATATACCATACGACGAGAATTTGTTATTATCGTATAAAAAAGATGATCGATACCGTCTATGTCATAAATACAAACTTATGCGCCTACAAATTGATAAGTTAAATATAGATGACTCCCTTTCGTGCATTATCTTTAATTAGTTAGAATGTAAATTTGCCGTTTAACTCGCTTGAATCGTTTCCTCGTTTTTCTTCCGTAACGATGCACATTTATCACATCTATATAAACGATATTGCAGAAAGAGTAAAGTATCGGAGTATCATCGCGCATCATCGTGCTCTCCCCCGTTCGATTATCTTCTCATAAAGATTTTCTAAATCGATGCCCATACTAACGGAGTAGTATCCGTCGGTGTTCAGCGTGACGATAATTTCAAGAGTAATTTGTACCGTTCGCTGGCCGTATCTATAAAAAAAAAAAAAAAAAAAAAAAAAAGAAAAGGAAAAAAAAAGGAAAAGAAAGAAAAAAAAGCAAAAAAGAAACAATCGATTCGAAGGAATAAAGTTTGATCGTAGATGGGTATTGGTCGTATTTACCTTTGATGGTTTCCACGAAGTACATGCTTTCGTCCTTCATATTAGCAACCAATTCGTCGGTAACCAAAACGTGAATTCCTTGAGGACCGAGGAAAAGCACCGAGTGTAAACGATCCTGAGATAGGCTCAAAGTGCTCGTTAATTTGTTCGTTAGCGCGTTGCTGGTCAAATGATCGAGATAAGCGACTCTCCAGAGCGAGCCGTTACTTTCCAAGGAGAAATAGAGCGTGAGTTTCGGCGTCGGTGCCTTCGAGTGCAGAGCATTGAACAATCGTATTCCATCGGCGAGACCGCAGATTTGTATCAAGTCGTCTCTAGAGAGCCGTAAAATGTCAGAAGCTGAGAAACTTGCGAAGGTCGACTCGAAAGCGTTGAATCGGCCCGCTCGAAGCCACGCGCTCGTTTGCGCTGTATTAGCGTCCGGTGCCAATTCGGTGAAGTAAGATGTTCCCTTTGGAATATGAAAAAATCGATAAATATACATTCAAAGAAGATATCGAAAACAAATGCTTTTTTTCATTCAAGAAAACGCAATTACGATTTTCATAGATTCCAATTGTTTCGGGGAATTGGCGTTTTTCCTCGAGAAACCAACGTTGTCGGTTTCAACGATGCAAGATTGATCCGGTAAGATGGCTGCGGGCGATGGAAGAGCCGGTGCCGTTCCTACGTTTTCTTTCGCAGCATCCGGCACCGATACCAAGGGTACGACTCCAGAACCGGAGACCGATAGGGCTGAAGGTGCTCTAATGGGCGAAACGTTGCCACCTACGCTCGCTCGGCTTTGTGGTGATCTAGAAAAAGATGCGAAAGTACACGATTATATAGACGCGACTGGAAACGCGCCTTCTCTCTATTTCTATTTATACGATCACAATTAGAGCGATAAACGAGAGTGAACGAGTGCGCGCGCGCGCGTGTGTGTGTGTGAAAGAGAGAGAGAGAGAGAGAGAGAGAGAGAGAGGAGAGAGAGAGGAGGAGAGAGAGAGAGAGAGAGAGATTTATAATATCACGTTTCAGACAAATTAACTTTATTGGGAACAATTAAAGCGAAACGACCATAACGCATTTTATACACCCACGTAGAGTCATGCAAAAAGGCGAAGGGAGGAAAGGTATGGTTGGGAAGAGAGAAAGGGAAAAAAGACGAGTGGCTTACAATTAGAAATAGTTGAAACGAAATCCCTAAATATATATTATTCTCTAGTCTTACACGGTAGGTGTTTTCAGGCGAAAGATTAACTTGGACGCCTTGCTCGTAGCGATCCTCTTCGAGTCGTTCCG
Source organism: Vespa velutina (assembly GCF_912470025.1). Classification (NCBI taxonomy): domain Eukaryota; kingdom Metazoa; phylum Arthropoda; class Insecta; order Hymenoptera; family Vespidae; genus Vespa; species Vespa velutina. The sequence goes on along the minus strand of NC_062189.1, from coordinate 292,693 downwards.
ACATCTTTTTAAAGTAAGACTCATCAATCCTCCTCGAAAAAGATGATTCCTTCTAGCTCGACCGTCAATAAGAGCGTGTATGAATTTGGCTACTATTTCTATTCCTAATGGACCGCCACCTTTGACGGTAACCTCGTGTTCGAAAATCAATGCCGTAGAAGAAGATTCTTCCCTAGGATTACGCGACGTTCGAACGGTCCAGCAACTCTTCAAGTCCCAATTTGAGAAGCTCTTGGACATTTCGCGATATCTCGACGACTATTTCCAAACGATCGAATTCGAGGAAATATGTAATATGTATCTCGTTCGCTCGAAAATCTTCTTTATCGAGCGAACACGACGAACGTATTGAATTGTTTAATTTTATTTCTCGCAATGTTTCGGACGTTTGTCCATTGCGAGAAAAAAAAAAAAAAAAAAAAAAAAAAAAAAAAAAAAAAAAAAAAAGAAAAAAGAAAACAAATAGAAGAAGGGGGCCCCTTCGGAAAGAGGTAAAAGCGTGTTAGCTTTCGTGGCAGTTGTCCCGATCGGTTTGAGCCGGATGATCGCTTTTAGATTGACGCATACTTGCCCCAAACCAGATATCACCGGTCTCGTCTTTACCGGCGTGATTTTTTTTTCGTTGGCCTTCGTCGTCGTTGTCGTCGTCGTCGGATCGTTTCCTATTTGTCAAAATATCACTCGTTGCTCCTCGTCTCCTTCTCCACCCCCACCTACCTCCTCCTGCTCTTTTTTATCAAAACTCCAGAGAGAGGAATTTCTCTATATCTTCGGATAAGATTTTCTTTACGCTTCGCTTCTGGTCTCTCTCTCTCTCTCTCTCTCTCTCTCTCTCGGTGGTATTTTCTTTATCGATCGTCCATTCTCCGAACGATCCTCTCCTCGTTGTTCGCGTTCCGTTTGATTCCAATTAATTCCGCCATACAAGAGCGAGGGTCCTAACGATATATCAAATGAGGAGCGTTTTTAACCGCCCTGGCTTAGGCTTTGCGGCGGTCAGGCCGCTCGTCATCTCAAACGACGATCATGTCGCGATGGCAACGATCGCTCGTTACCGATAATCACGATTTCCCGCGAGAGGAAGAGAATTTTTCGATCTACGATAGCGAGAGTTGGCGAAAGATCGACGTTGACCCGTGGAACAAAAGTAAAGTCGAACGATCCTATGGACGATAGCGGTGATCGTGCCGCTGAAACGACAAACGGGAGCATTCCAACGGCCTGAACGTTTCTTCTTTTTCTCAGAGGACGACGATCGCCACCGATTCGTGAGTCGCTATCGACTCTCCTTCCAACGTAAAGCTTCTTTTATTATTTGTTTTTTCCTTTCGACAGAGCGACGTAAGAAGAAGCTCGAGCTTGACGAAAACAAAACTATTATTGTAAGTCGGCGTCGCCTTTGACGAACCGTCGAATCGCACGTACGACGTACGACGCACGCACGCACACACGCACGCACGCACGCACGAAATGTTTTTCTTTTTTCCTTGATTTTTTTTTCTCTCTTTTCGAATCTCCGTACCGTTTCGTTCGCTTACGTAAGAGACTTTACACTTTGCGCACGATCACTCGCGAAAATTCTTTCGATTCTCTTCGTTGCACGATACTGCAGAAGACAACAAAATTACTCAAATAAACTCGAAATGAAGTTGAGAACGATTAAAGGAAAACCTCGAGGAAACTCCCGACGACGGACGATAGAAATCCGTCGATGGGTTCGCTTCAAGGTCGTCGACAGCGGTTATAACACGCCGTTAAACTTCGTCGAGCACTTGCGGTCCGTATGCACGGATACCAATGGTACATTGATTTCCTGTGAAACTCTCTCAACGATAGATCATGTTTGCTATTCTTCTTTGATCTTTCTCTTACACGACAGATATCTCGTTCTCGGGCGCTAATCCAGAGCCGCCCAACTACAGAAACGTCTCTCTTATACCACCGAGAAGAGAGAGACTCGGATTTCGTGACAAAGGATTCGCAAAAAAGGAGATGGCTAACCTGCTCGCAAAGTTACAAGCTAAAAAAAAAAGGATATGAAGAAAATCCTAAACAGAGCAGACCGACGACGATAACGCGTTGATCATACGACGTTCTGAATTTATTTGTCGTCGGTGCAATCTCTCTCTCTCTCTCTCTCTTTCTTTCTCTCTCTCTCTCTCTCTCTCTCTCTCTCTCTCTCGCTTTTCCTCCATATCCCTCCTTTCTATGTAGCAACGCTGCGTCGCTGCCGGCTCCACCAGATGCCGGCTCGCGCCAGTTCGAGCCAGTTTATTAGCCACGGTTACGAACTGTTAGTTCTTGGTCCGTCGGTAACCTCCACCTTCCTTCCGTTTTACTCCTCAGTCCCTGCTCTGCTCTCTAACCGCCTTCGTCGGCTCCCGACGATCCGGCAACGCCGTGCGCATTCACCGTATTTTATAGCGCTCGAGCGCATCGACGGTGGGGCTGCTACATGCTCGCGCTCTCTCTCTCTCTCTCTCTCTCTCTCTCTCTCTCTCGCTCTCACTCTAATGCGCCCCACACACACTCTACCATGCCAAGTTTCGTTTTATATCTGCCTTACCCACGACGGTATTTTTCTTCTCGACGTTTATTAGCTGTTTGCCTCTTAAACATTTTTCAAAGATCGCCATTGTAACGACGACGTTGTATGTCCCATGTATTCCTAAACGGAACGTATAGAAATTGTATACGATGCCGTTTGAACCTTTTTTTGACAGTACTTTTTTTCATTTCGTTTGGGGGAACGAGCCAATCGTTGCAATTATTAATGTAACGATTCCAAAAGAGAGAGAGAGAGAGAGAGAGAGAGAGAGATAAATAGTTTGTTAAACGCGAAAGATTTATATCGTATCGTGTCGTATCTTTAATCGCACTTCCGATAAAGATCGATAGGACGATAGTAGATCAAAATTGTAAGCTACGCGAGTTATGCAGGAGAAAATTCGGTTTGCTCGGATATTTACGTTTGGAGGAGAAGTTACGTAAGGGCCGGGACTTACGTATATTTCGGTTGCGGTCTATCGGTCTTGTCGGTATGCTATAAAATTTCAGGTTATTTTCATCGGAATATTAGTCGGCTATCGCGCGGACCTCGAAACGACTCTCTGGTGATTATCGCACGAGCGAATTTGCAGTTGTCTCATTGTTTCGCAATTTAGATAAAGAAAAGGACATAACGTTTCTTTCGTCAATGCAAGATTACGGAAACTTTGATCGTAGCTAATAGCATACGTATGACTTTTGTTTCGTAATCGATTCTCGATCGAGCCGCATCGTCAGCCTCATTTTTTATAAACGCAAGTACGCGCATCGCATGATTATTAACGAGGACAAACAATATTTTCTTAGTTTCAATTATTAGAGATACGATTAAGGTGATAATTACTTACATTGCCTCGGTTGACGTGTAAGGACTCGGTCCGTTTTGCGCTATCAAATTCGACGATGACAATGCTTCTAATGGAATCTGTAAGTACGAGGATAAAGATATTTGCATGCGATAACGGTTAGGAATTAGGCCGATTTAGGTGTTTAATAAAAAGAGTAATCTTACGTCGGATAAAATAGTGCAATCGTAACCGGGCTGATACTTGTCCTGTTCGTGCGGCGGTCGCCGTTGAATTTTATCTCGGTCTTGTTTGTGTTTACGATCGGCCCCTTTCAATTTAAAGACTTTGACCTGACAAGATGCGGCATGCAATCGGGGTCCGCCGGGTAATCGGGTTTCGACTTGAATTCGAAAAGGTACACCTTTCTCGCCACCGTGTTTCTTTGGTGTAAACTCCGTGCTAATACAATTAACCTGTGATAACAAAGAAGGAACAAATCTACGAGACGAGTACGTGAATTAATAGCTTCTTTGTCATGTCCCCCTTCAATCCCCCACTATCATCAATCCCGGCACTATGCCTATTCTTTACCTTTATATAAACGCCAACCTCCTTGGTGGGATCCCACATAAATTCTACGCTATTGCTGGACGGAGATGGTTGACAAACGTCCACCATACCATAACTAAGGGGAACATCTACTTCGAGTAATCTTTCACCGGGTCTAGCACGTTGCCAAGCGAGCATTTGTTCTCGCTCGGTGTATTGGAGGCGCCTCTCGTGAAAACAAATACGAATCGTCGACTGAAACAGAAACGTCGTATGTCCCTTCAGAGGCGTTGTAGTACCGTTTGGGCGACTCACATCTTGCGAACGTCGAGGACACATCGAGGAGCTCATGCCGTGGAACGCGTCCGTACGCGCGAGTACGGACGAAACTTTTATCATTTTCCTAAAGATACATGGACGCCTTTTAACGAGTCATCTCTGACGCGACAACGAGTCCCTACGGGTCGTATGTATTATGGCACGTCTGCTGAGGTGACAAGATGAATTCGCTCTCTGCGCGGCCTTATAGATTGAACATTACCAATGGAGCAATTACCTGAGAATTTTTACGACTACAACCCTAATGGAATCAATGTATACAAAGTTGGCCTCCTGGATGAAGATTAAAACGACGCATATGCGTCTATTACAAAAGAAAGTACTACGTTAAAGTCGTCACGAGTTCGCTTATAAGTCAGCATGAGCTCGCTTATATAATATCGTGACATATCACCGAAGCGTTTTTAAGATGCCGCTACCCAAACATAAAAGTTTTCCTAAAGGGTTCCTTCTTTTCTAGGAAAGCGCATGACCAAGTACCTTCAAAATCCTTCCGCGATAGGCCGATAGATCCCCGAGTTTCTTCAATTTGACTTCGTACGACTGACCTTGGTTTAAATACGTAAGCGTTTCCTCGTTGACCTTTGTCGCGATGCTCGTAGCCGCTGCAAGAACGTATTGGAAGCTACAAAAAGAAGATTTCTTTGTCCATCAACCTCTCCCTATGATTGATTAATCATTTGATTTTCCCTTTAACATTTGGCATTTTATTTCCTACCGACAATCCTCGTTGAACTCATTTCCTTGTTGGGAGGAAGAAACGTGATTTCCTGAGGTCGATGTCGCCGGATATTCCTCGTTACCCGAGTAGAGCAGCTGATGAAGACTCGCCGCCGCGGTCTGTCCATTGTTGTTGTTGTTGTTGTTGTTGTTGTTGTTGTTGTTGTTGTTGTCCGCTTCGATCGTACCGACGTTCGTATTATTCGAAGCTGGCCCGTTTATTGCTCTCTGGGTCACGTGATTTAAACTGCAACACGCACTGCTACAATACTTGTCGAGCGCAACATTTGCCTTGATCAACTCACTATAAATTTAGAAGAATGGAAGAAGAGACTTTTAATTTGGAAGTTTTCATTGTTCCCTCCCACCCCTTTTTCTCACGTTTCACATGACCTATCCGTTAATCCCTTGCAATCTGCCATCGAATGAGAGATATCCCCTTTTAAGATAAATGCCGAAGTCTTCGATTAATCATGGAAGAGATATATCGCGTAGAGATATCTAGTGCGATCGCTTTTAATGTAATATTTTGAAAATAAAAAGGATCGCAAAGTGTTATATTTATCCAAAGATTTAGGATAAAACGTCTTTAATGAGGGAACGATGACCAACTCGACTAATATTTAACGCTAACAGTTAACTCATTCTCTCGACGTAGATAACTCTCTACGAGGCGTGGGACTAAAGATTCTGACCCGAAGAAGTCAGAAGTACGATGATAAAGACGAACATGAAGTATTTATCGAGTGTTTATCGATTCGTCTCTTTGCAGGGGAGCGTCCTGGTAAATTCCGTTCGATTTTCTCCGTCTAATTGACTTTCTCGTTTGAAAATTTTCTTTTATTATCTTCAATATCAATAACCTTACTTACTTCGAACTGTTGTGTTGATTTTCCGGTGACGGTGCTTCCTGCTTGAAGACCGATGGAAAGGCGAGTAAAGCTTCGCTGAAAACGTCAAACATTTTTTTTTTCTTTTTTCTTTTTTAAGCAAAGAAGCAGAGTACAAAATTATAATAGTAATCTAATAATAATACAAACGACGAGCGCATGTTTGTAGTAGAGTCACGTGATGAACGAGGTGCGAAGTCGAATGTTGATATCACGGATAGTCTTACAGAAATACTAGTGATTAATGTATTTTTTCAATTGTCGGATAATTAACGCATAAACTATACGCTCTCTCCCACCCCCCCCCCTTCTCTCTGTGATCTCTCGGCAATTTAAACAAATTCGACGCGTTATATTAGACAATTTTGTGTTACAATTCTTCTGCGTATTTATCTCGTGTTCGGCGGAATAAATAAACAGCATTTTAGATGACGGAGAGAGAGGGAGAGAGAGGGGGGGAGAGAGAGAGAGAGAGAGAGAGAGAGAGAGAAAGAGAAAGGAATCCACGTGATAAAAACTGAATGAGTAAGGTCAGCCGAAACTAGAACGCACCGGTTCTTCGACCGGTGCATCGACTTTGATATCAGCCCTATAAAAGTTTTTTTTTTATCACAAATGAATGACGAAAAAACTCTGATCGAATAGCGGAAAACTTTTTTGCGCAAGATTCCAAAGGAAATCTCAAGTTCGACATAACGCAAGTGGCGCGTTCGCCGAGCATAACTTTGTTACAAAAACTCGATGAGAAAAAAAAATGTTTCTCGACTTACCCATGTTTTATATACTGATGCATTTTTTCCTATCAATCGTTATGAAAGCGCGTTGTCGTATTTTTTGATTTATTTTCGTATTTATTAAAAATACTTGAAAATCAATGGACAATAGCAATTTTGAAAGGCCTTACTTTCGATTCACACTTCTAGCAGGCTCTTTCGATGAGCATTTTGTAAACAGAAGCGGTAATTCTAAGATGTTTGTAGATATGAATGAGATTTGCACCGCTCGAAATCCGACAGCTAATAATAAACCGATCGTATCATCGAAAAGATCCGACGTTTGGAAATATTCTCCATGTGTATTCTATATCGCGTCAGCTGATCACTGATGTGATGTTCTCGATTCACCGCACTCTTTTATTCTCTCTCTCTCTCTCTCTCTCTCTCTCTCTCTCTCTCTCTCTCTGTATCTCGCGACTAATGATTTATTAAATAAAAATCCATGCAAAGTGACGAGGATTTTCCTTCGAGTTGTCTTTTTTCCTACATACATACATACATACATACATACGTACATACATACATACATATATATATATATATATACAGTAATAAAAAACTTTATCGAACGATTTTTGTGAACGTACCAATAATCATTGCATTATTTCGAATCGATAACGATAAACGCATATAACGTGATATATGTAAATAAATGCAGCAGAGATTGCGATCGAGTTTCAAGTGCTAAACGATTATTATTTTTCTTTTCTTTTGTCTCTCTCTCTCTCTCTCTCTCTCTCTCTCTCTCTCTCTCTCTCTCTCTCTCTCTCTCTCTCTCTCTCTCTCTCTCTCTCCCGACGAATGAACGCGCACGCGCATAGACCAATAGTCAAATACCGATGTGCTTCCGCGAACTTGAAAAATTACTACATTATCGACGCGTACCGAATGAAGCCCTTACTATTTATGTAGTATCCTATCCGCGCGCATACAAACGTTTACGTTTCGAACGGAAAAATATTTTCCACATGTCTACGACGTAGTAGTATATTCTCGTCTCGTAAGGTCGTCTCATTCCTTTGTTTAGAAAAAATTCGTTATCTCTTAACGTACGCACGATTTTCCATAGACGCTACACACGCGTCGAGAGTATATAACCGAGGATGATTAGAATTTTGTGGCTGTGTCGCCGATACGACGTAATGCCAACGACTGCGTCCGGTTAGAACCGGATTTTTGTCTTGACTTTAGTTCCGACTTCTGCACACGGTTCAATCGAGATTCGATCTCAGCTTGATTCCTACGTTGGAGATCTACATTATCGACGAACAGTTCCAACGTCCATCGATAATATACCGACCGAGAGGGAAACGATCCGCGCGAGTTTTTGAATTTCGTCTGTTGATCGAAGTTTCGAACTCATTGAAAGAACTTTATCCATCTTACCTCATATTGTAGGAGGCGACGGCTGTAGCAAGATCGGAAGCCGCGAGAGCGGACAATGATCCGTCAAAGTCGGCCAGATGTTCCGCAAGTTCTTCCACCTGTGTGGACCAACCTTGACCTGTGGAACCATTGCTTCCGATAGATCCTACGAGCAAGAGATTAAGCTTGAATTTCTTTTCTTTTTTTTTTTTTTTCTTTTTTTCTTTCAGATGCGCAACCAAGAGAAAAAGATAAAGCAATCGTGCAATTTGAAGAGGGAACGCGCCTGTCCGAGTAAAATGGATCGATTCGTACCGCCTTGAAAGTTCCCGCAATTGGCATGATACTGATGATGCATCAGACCGATTCTCTCTTTCGTATCCTCGGAGGGCGGGTAACGTCGTCGATTTTTTAATGTTATCGGTGAATAACGTCGACTTTCGAAATACGACACCCTTGATCTTTCGACTTCACTCCACTTCATTCTACTTGGCACCGTTGAAAAAATAAAAGTCACCACGCGAAAAGAAAATGCTTATTCTTCTTAATGTCAGACCCTTAGGGAATTTAATCGCGCTGGAGAATACTGCCGTCGGATTCTCTCTTTCTCCTTTCAACAGTGAACTAATCTGCTCGATACACTATGTACTCGAAGCAAGAGTTATCAGTACGATTGACCACGTGGGCGAAAAGGCGTCGGATTTGTAACTAAAAAGCGGCGCGTTGTTACTTTTTTAACGATGCAAAAGCGAACTTGCAACGAGCTATGACTCTCGTCACGTTCATTAATTTTGCGGAAGAAATTTACAATTCGGAGGAGAATCAATGAGACACGTCCAAGTTAAGGATTCGTCCAATCATAGAAACGACTTCGATTTACGAAGTAGACGTAAAACGTAATAGCAGTGGCTACGACAGTGCAATCGGGGTCGTTTGGCCACGACCTTTAAGATGATTTATCTATGGCAACGACTTTAAGATAATGACGAACAACTTGGATGAGCTATTGTACGAGAGCGTTAGTTTGGAGGAATCAATAATATAATAATTATTTTTTTAAAGAGAATCGCGAGATTCGGAAAGATGCAGCCCTCCTTGCCGCGTCTGGGTTAAATCACGTAGGCGAGAAAGAATGTCAATTTCCATTATGCGAAAGGAGATACTCGTGCACGTATATAACGAATAGGTTGCGTCGATATAGGGCTTCCGCCTGTACACACATGTACGCGCGTAGGAGGAGCATAGGGGCGGGGTGGGGGGAGGTGTCTAATGCAAACCGGAACGGTATGACGCGAAGACGTCACAGTCGTCGTCATTCGTAAATTGATAATTGACCCGCAGAAGATAGCACAGTAAACGCTTCGAAGTAGTGCCTTTCAAGCGGCAACGATTGAGCAAGCAACAGGTGATCTAGATGGTAGAGATAAAACGGTCTCTCTCGTACTGACCGTCTCTTCTAGCGTGCTTCCTATCTAGTTCCGAAATAGGGTGTATCGTCGGTTCGCCACCAGCGTTTCGACGTTTCAAATTGTTCGTCTGAGATGGATTGCCCGTTTGCTCGGGAGACGAGGACACGTGACACGGCGATTCGTTGCTCGAACGTATTCGAGCAGCACTCTCTTCCGAACAACTCTTTAGCACGTTCTCCTTATCTTGCCACAATGTATCCCGAGAATCGTTATAACCGGTGGCTGCCTGTCAGAGAATAAATAAAATTGCGTTATCGAAAAGGAACGGAGCTTTAGTAAATGCTCTTTCCTACTTACTTGCTGCGCTACTATTCCATCGCATCTGTTCGGACGATTAGGCGATAGTTGTTCGTATGGCGGCGATGGTGTCTCAGCGAACCACATAGCTTCGTTCAGGGTTTCCGTACCGCCATCCATAATTATATGGAGCTCCATTAAGCGGCCTCAATGCTATTCAACGATAGCGCAATATCCTGATTCAGATCCAACTATTTTCGATCTTATCTAGCTTATCCTCTAGGAAATAAAAACGTTCTCGAAAGAATAAGTCGGACGAAAATGAAGAAATCCGTCTTGCCGTCTTTCGTCTAATCAACATAATCGATTATCGATATGACATTTGTGCATGAGGTACCAGGAAAAATTTTGACAATCGCGGACATTCATCAAAGTCGTATATCCTTTTCTCTCTCTCTTTCTCTCTCTCTCTCTCTCTCTCACTTCCTTCGATCAAAAGGCACACCTTCGCCGAGCGTACATCCGTTTATTTCGAGTTTCTTTGATTTTTTTCGGCTCCGGCTCTTTGGACACTCCGGAAGCGTACGGAAGCGCATCACCCGACTACTCGTAGGCTTCTAGAGGGCGAATATTATCCAAATTCCACCTTCCCTTAGAACATTACGAAGAAGCTGTTGTACAGTTTCTTGATGCCAGTGGTTTCGCGCTGCCGATGTGTTTCCAAAAGTGCGCAGCCCCGCGACTTTAGCGACAAAAAACGTGAAAAGACGACAAACGCGTCTTCGAATACCATTGCCACACCTTGGCTGCAATGCATCTTGTTTCTAAGTTTTTCGTTTACTTTTATTTCTTTATCCGTCTCTTTTATATGGATTTCTTTCTCTCTCCCCCTCTCTCTCTCTCTCTCTCTCTCTCTCTCTCTTCTTCCTTTTATTATCTCCTTTTTATTATTTCACGAGTAAGATACTTGTCGGTCAAACGTATCACCTGACACGAAGAACGACGAGTTCTGAATTGTTTTCCTTTTCTAACGACTATTGCTCACACATTGGATAGTGTCTTGTTTGTCAAAGGCCTCTGCCTCCGCACGTTATCACCACATTTTAAGAATCCTTCGCTCCATTACGCTGACAAAAAAATAAACTCTCTTTCGAAATAGGAGCGAAATTCCGTGCGTTAGACACCACTAATCCGTATGATTTCTCCTTCTGCGATTTCGAAAATATTCAACGCGTGGCAAGGTGTGCTGACTTTTCGTCAAATTCACCCCAAAATGAATGATGTATTTTTATTTCTCCTTTGTTCGAACACTTTTGCTTTCCTCTCGAATAATATTCCTTTTTATCTTCGAACGTATTATGAAAACTGATCAAAGTCTTTCAAACAGTAAGAGCCAATAGATAGCCATTCAGCCGATTTTATAAGTAGAACCGATAACAGTGGACACAGGCAACAAACGGCTTTGCTTTTAATTTTCGCTACAACTAGTATAGATTACGTTTCTACTAAATGTTCAAAGATAAATTCGATCGGGATGGATGGATGGATAGATATAGATGGAAAGATAGATAGATAGATAGAGAGAGAAAGAGAGAGAGAGAGAGAGAGAGAGGAAGGGTGAGAAGAAACAGAGGTAGAGAGATATCGATCACTTTGTTCGATGGACGATTTGATACTGTGTCTACGAGGAGACTTTCTGACCGAGTGGGCCGTAGATCGGTCGAAAGAAACGATCCAATGGTAACGCAACGTATTAAAAAGTTCACCAATAAGGCGAGAGCCCGAGGGTCGAGACGATCGTCAATTGGAATCACTCAGTGTTGATGAGCAAAATGCGACTCTGCTCTATATTATGGAAGTCTCCTCCGTCTTTTAGCTCGTAAGGTTCACTCTTTTTCTCCTTCTCTCCTTCTTTCCAATGCAGATTCGTATCTATGTTGATACCTGCTTCGTATATAACTGTAACTCGAATAAAAATAGACAGAGACAGATAGATAGATAGAGAGAGAGAGAGAGAGAGAGAGAGAAAGAGACAGAGGGAAAGGGAGAGAGAGAAAGAGACAGAGAAAAGTAAAAGAGACGCGTCGTCTGTTTGCTACGCAGATTAATTATTTTCTCGAAACTTTATCTCTGATATCGAGCTCTAACTCGCTCGCGAGACCCACTTCTCCGCTTCCTTAACTTCTTTGTACGTTTTCCATTTCTTTTTCTAAAGTAAATCCTTTGAAAAAGATGATGATATCTGGAACAAAAAAAAATGTATACGACGTATTAATCGAAGCGTTCATCATACAAACACATAAAATACTTTTGCTCGGCGAAGAGATCTCGAATAGAATTTGATTTATTTTAGTATAGGGCTAAAATGTCGATCGATCGGTGAAAAACACCAGTTCGATTTTGAAAAATTTTCCGTTCTTCTTTCTCGCCGCAAGACAAACTCGTGCACATCGATCGGATCGTCGGTGTATCGTGAATGATGCGACTCCCATCGCGTCTCGCGTCTCTCGAGTTTTCGCTGATTGGAGTCAATCCGATGGGTCATCATTTCTATGTACATACGTGCACGCCGTTCGCTTACACGAGAATTAAAGCGTTCGTGGAATAGGTCTATCGTGCGCGTCGAAAAGATTATGCCTCTCTCCGCCTAAAAATCTTGCTAATATTCGAATGGGAGACGCAACGGAGCGACGATTAATATGCTTAAATACTAAATACTTGAAATACTAGAAACGATCAAGTCAAGCGATTTAACATTTCTCCGTTTTCATTCTTTCCCACCGTCTCTACGGTGAATTTTGTTTATAGCCAAATCACGTAATCGCATTAATACATCGCATCGTCGAGATGAATTATATCAACTTGCGCGGGTGTCATGGAACTTTAACAATTATGGTAATCGTTATATCAACGAGTAAGCGGAAATAATTATTAACGTGTGGAAAGGCGTAAGAAAATGATTTATCTTGTGTCTCTTCGTCACTTTATTAACAAAGTATGGCAAAGACGGAGCGAAGCGAAGCAAAAGACAAAGGAAAAGGAGAATTTCCACGATCGTGGAAATACAAAGCATCGTTGTATGCCGAGGCGAGGCGTGGCGAGGCGAGGCGAGGCGAGGCGAGGCGAGTCGAGGGGAGCGCTCGAGTATTAACGCGATACGTAGCATGTATGCGAATGACGCTCGTACGAATAAGGAAATAGGAGCAGATGCTGCGGACTTGGAGACATCGTTGGAAAGTATACCGATGTACCAAGGTCGGCCATATTATTGCTCTTAATCTGAGACACTGATCACGTGTCTTTTTTCTAAGCCCTTCCATTTGCTCTCGCTAATCGTATGATCGTAATGATCGTAATCGTGAAAATAGGCGATAAGATCGTATTCGTCTTATCCTCGACATCGCAACCCAGTCTACACTCGAAAATTGAAGACTAATAAAATGCCGTCTCAATCAATGGAGTCGACGGTCTTCCGTTGAATTTCGTTCGACGCCTCCTCGCAGGTCCCTTCCAATACTCCACTCCAAACGCGATATCGATGATTAAGTCCCGGGACCGCGTGCAAAATCCCATTGGATCCTAGGACACCGGTCCTCTCGTTCGATACGCCGTAAAATATTTTCGCTGCTCTCGAATGAAGAAGAGCCATGGCGCACATTGGACACGGTTCCTTCAGCAAGAAAACCCAATAGCCGGTACACAAGTACGGTCCACATTTCTCGCCTGTACTCGGCTCCGCGATGGCGTCAGCTTTTTTAGGACCGTTATTCCGCCGACCTTGTAATTTCCATTTAACTTGGAGGCATCCCACCGAAGGAATTTCTATATTGGACAACGTTCTTGGATAACAAAGCGGTGCCACCTCCTCGTATTTTCTTTTAATAGTTTTCATTCTTTTTTCAAAGTTCCCGTCGACAGCTCGACACGGCCCAATAGATTCCTCCTCCTCGTACAAATTCCAAGCACCCCCGCCGTGTAGTTTAGCGACTAGGTCGACGGCCAACATCGACGCGTGCCACATCGGGTGTCGGTCCATTTTGGCGGCAGCGATCGCAAGGATTCTACCGCCGTCGTTGGGATCGACGATGACGGCGCTACCGTTGCAACTGGAATCCCCGATAGCCTCTAATTTTGCCGCTGTTATGACGATCCTCATGCACTCCTCGATTCCTCGTAATTGATCCTCGTTGAAAATCGATCCGTCGATGATTGTTTCGAGCATAGGATCGGGATGAAACTTTAACGGCCAAATCTTCGAAGCCCGTGCCGCCTGCGCTTTCGACTTGGCGCTCCTTTCTGGAACTTTGATGACACGCAAATCGTCCTCTAAAAGAGCAAGATCGAAAGCTTTCTCCTTGAGGAAAATCTTTAGTCGGTCTTGGATCGGCACGTCGTCGTTTATGTCGAAAGATTTCACGGGTGCCAGAAGGATCTTATTGGACGAGCAACGTTTCAAATGATCGAAACCCGGCAAAATGATCGATATTGCTTTAATCGCCTTAGATATGTCCTTCTTTTCCTTCAGTATGCCCACGTAAGCGTCGATCAAGGGAAGATCTTTCGTTATATCCGGATCTAGAACGGGCTTAGGCGTCCATCTTCTCGCGACCGATTCCGTCCTGCTCTCCTTGCTACTCCTTGCCGGCGAGGCATTCGACATATTTCTTTTCTTTTTCCCCCTGAAAAGACCCTGTGTCTTCATTTTTCGTAACAAGAACCTCCGTCTCGACCGTATATTATATATACGTAACAAAAAAAAAAAAAAGAAAAAAAAAAAAAAAAAAAAAAAGAAAAAAAAAAAGAAAAAAATCCTGCTTAATCGTTTCCTTTCATAATAAATGAAGGGAAAGAAGGAAAATGAAAGGATATCGCGTTACGCGCGATAACAGCGCGCCTGAGATATTCAAGTTAATCCAGAATGATCGCGCGCTTTGCGAGAAAATCTCTAATCCGTTCGTTTCTGCGTATCCGCCGAGGAGAAGCGATTTTATAAATTGCTGTCAACTTAGGCCACGGTCGGATCGATTGACGTAGTTACGCGCAATTGTTTAACGTTGTCCGCTACGTTGTGCGTAAAGGAAATAGGATCTCTCTCTCTCTCTCTCTCTCTCTTTCTTGCTCGCGAAATCGATGAACAAAATTGTACTTTTAAACGCGCTCCGACAAAGTTTCTACGACGGTCTATCCACCTCTCCCTTATCTTCCTGCGCGGGAAAATAATCTTATGTTAAATTAACGTAAGCATTGCGAGACAATGACAAGTGATTATCCTGGCACGATTCGTTCCGAAGGTACAGATTTATGAGGCATGTACAATTAATCGTTTCCTTTCAATCGCAAAAAAAGTAAAACACGTGTGCTACACGCGGACGAATTGAGAATGGAAAGCTGACGACATCCTCGTTAAGAAGGTTGACGTACGCGAAGTGCGTCGTTATGAAATGAGAACTTTTCGATAAAGTAGACGTAAATGCTGGATACGTTCGATCGGAAAGAGTTCGCTCAACGATTGGGATTTACGTTCGAACGTACGATTAAATTGCGCGCCACGTATGACGTCAATCAAGATGGCCGATTATGGCACATTCGTGAAGCGTGCTTCTTATATAACGGAAAAGGGAACAACAAGCGGTCTCGCGCGACATGCCCCAGGCACATAATCGAGCGTTTGCAGGCTCATTTCTTTTCCGTTTCGAAGCTATCGATTTGATCCCGTGAACATAGGAATGTATACGTTCGAAAAGAAGCTTTTCGTCAGTCCGCTCTCTGATAGAGGAAATCGTCGTGCGTCCAACCTGTACAGCGGAGTTCACGCGGCCAATATGTCTCCGTGTGGCCTTGAAACGAACCGTGACACACGCGTGTTAAATTTTTCTTTGAACGCTTATAAATCGATTCGAAGGAAATAAGGATGGCCCTCTCGCTACGCGAGACAATGTCGCGACGAATTTTCTCTCACGTCTGGCAAGTCCCTCTTCGTTCGAGAGGAGCCGTTCGTTCGTTCGTTCGTTCGCGCGACGATGTACGAGCGCATCGCAACGCTAACATACAAACAAAAGAATACAACTTACTTGTTGCTATTTTGTATATTACACGTTCCTTCACTGGCTTCTTCTGGTGGCCTTTACGGCGACCTTGAATTTCTTTTACGAAAAGAAGCAAAGGATTTCTTTTTTCTCGCGACAACGACTCGCGGCGACAACGACAACGACGACGTCAACGACGAGGACAATGTCCTTGGCAAAAGACTGTACCACGGAGAAATGCCAATCGCGAGCCCAATCGTGATGCACGAGATGCGCGTTAAGAGATCGAGCAGCAAGCGTTTACGGAACGTCGGACTTTACACGCCTGTCTTTTTCCAAAGAAATTACGGTTTATCGTACTCGCCTCGACCGAGGCGCTCTCTCCCGGGGAAATTGAGAAGCTCGAGTCGGGCCGCGGAAGGTAGGGTAGGCCGTTTACCATCTCTTTCTATCTTCTTTTTTCTTTTCTTTTTCTTTTTTTCTTTCGTTCAATGACCACGTAGAGCGATGATCGGAATCGAATATGAGTTTATTGCGTGTTACCATCTTTATTTATTTTATTATCAAACACGTGTAATTTCACTTGTTGATTTCCATCTTAAGAAAAATTAGTACTGCTTTCGAAATAATCCATAAATATTAAGGCCGCGTTGCACGAATATTTCATGTCTTTTCGTAATCGCCTTTTTAAAACATTTCCATCGGTTTTTAGGAAGATGTGCTTACGACAGATCGAACGAAATCCAGTCTGGATCGTTTTATCGCTCGAATGACCAAGCGAACATCGCATTCCCCCTCGATAGTCATTCTTTCTAGGAGAGAATTCTCAGTGCCAAATAAATACCACAGCTGGTTACGCCGTCGCGTAATAAGAAAAAGATATTTACATATATATATATATATATATATATATATATATATATATATATATATATATATACGTATGAATATACCTTTGTTTTGACAACAAATTATGAGGAAAGTCGAAAGAATCGTACTGGCAAAGAACGACCGCCGAACTATCGGCCCTAGCTGTACGACCTATCATCGGCTTGCCGGAAAGTTTACTTAACACGATTTCCGATGGAGGATTCTTATTTCTCCCAGCTTCCCATTAGCGTACAAGTTAATATCGTAGTCGGGTATATCGTCGTAGGTTTCTAAAAAACATGAAAATCGAATATACATCGATCTCGTCTCCATCGATCGATTATCTCCGAGTTATCGATAAGCGTCAATTTATGAGACAAGTAATATTCCGTTTCTACGTGTTTCTTCGTAATTACGTTATTACATAAAGAGGCGGTTTAAACTCGTCGTTGAACGAGAGAACAAAAGCTCTGCAAAAGTATTATAGAGTTCACGCGACGTGCTTGATCATATTCTTAATGATACTCGATTTACTACTAACGGGATCATCGGGATCGGGGGTATCGACATGTATTGATCTTTTGTACCCGTTGACGTAAAATAAGCGGCTCTCATCGTCCTACGCCGGATATCTTTTGAAGAATATATTGCTGATTTTTTCTAAATACGAACAAACGATAATAGAACGTTAGAAAGTATATGCGCGTGGATCGAGTTTAAGACTTTTCGGAATACCGGTCCAAAGTGATCGAACTTGATACTAATTCTGGATATCTATTCTTGGCCTAGGTTAAACCGCGACAAGGACGTTTGCCGAAAATCGGTGGCCGAAGGGCTTCGCTTTCTTCGAAAAGCAGAGATAATTTTGTTATCTCTGTATGTAAACATGTCGTAACTATTTAGATTGCTACTATAATACGTACGCATTACATATGTATTACCTTCGCCATAATATTCCCAATTGTTTCTTTAATTTCTTCATTAGGATCAAGTGAACGAACAAATGTTGTTGCTTATTGTTCACCATGTTGGCCCGTTTCTTTCTGAACGTCATGAAATTTATTCGTTCGCGACTTCGTCTTTTCCTCTCGCTTATCCCTTTCGACCGTTTGACGTCTCAGACAAATGTCGCATAAAATAATGATCCTGGTTCTACTTACAATCTGGCGCTACAGTGAACGACCATGGGTCCGTTTCCAATTTGCGTTGCCAAAAGATTTTTTTTCAAGTAGACGACGACGGAGTGCGTGTACATCGGCACTCCGTGATCGGGCCATGCCGTATAATGCAAATGTTCGACCTAGTTTTCAAAGCACGATTTAAACGACCCGACTCTTATGTAGAAATATAGTTGGATTCTTCGTTGGAAAGTTCACGCATTTTATCTCATCTCCGTGTTCGAGCTTCGATTTACCTTGGGAATTTCCTCATCGCACGTTACGTGGAAGATTCTAAAGGTGTAGTCGGCGAACACGTTATGCTTGGTGTTAAGGACCGTTACGTCACCGTATTTCTTCTTCTTACCGATGTCCGCACCAATATTGTTCGCACTTGTTCTGTCGCGAAAGGCGACGAAAACTTAACACGACATGTCTTTCAAAAGGAAAGCTTTTATATGCACGGACGCAATTATTTTCCGACGACATTGGCGAGCATGGAAATAACGAGGAACACCTCCTCTTGTCGGACCATGCGCCAGAAATCGATAATCGTGCCTTTGGTCCTTGAGACGTTATCTAACGTTTCTCCTTTTGGTAACCATTTTCTCATATAATTTGAAAGCAACCAACGTTGGATCATTAAAAGATGAGTTTCTAACGAACGAGGACGTTCCTAGCGAAGTCATATTCTCTCACCTTGATGTAATTGGCGTTGATGTAATCGGAGAAAGGGCCATCCGGGAGTTTCTTCAATACCACTCGAGTTTCGTCATCAAAGAAATTCAACGGGTTTTCATCGGCGTGTATCTAACTGAATTCATTTGCCGCTAAATTATTTTCAATATCCTACTTACACGCTATAAGATTTCCATAACAATTTTTCGTTTTATTAACCGCCAACTTCACGTAGTCCCATGGTTTCCTTTGAACACTCGGAAACGAATCATTTTCTTTGACAATGTATATGCATCGTCAACGTCATACGTTCTCTCCATTCCCAACGGGTAAAGTTTAAAAATACCTCGTATGGCTTGCCCAATAGATCCAACTTTTTCACCTAATCCTCAAAGTCCTTATCTTTCATCGGCATAAGCGGATCATAATTTTCGGTGATTTCAATCACTCGCGAAACGTCGTTCGTCATGACACGTTGATGCAACGAAAAATGTCTTTCCGCTCTCTTGAAATTTTCGCGCCTTCGTACGTGTTCTCAAAACGTACTGAGTACGACGTCTGAGATCGACGAGAGAATAAGGGAAAAAATATAGACATTAATGTTGGATAATATTAAATGGAATAAAGAGAAATCCGTGCCATCGATAAAGATTAAATGCAATGAGAAGGACAATGAGAAATACCACGATCGAAATTGGCCAGACCTCGGATCGCTTTGATACGTAGGTCGAGCGAATCGATTATAAAAATTCGATCACTATAAAAACTCGACTATAAAGATGGAATCCACGATAAGGTACTTTACATCCGTTCGGAAATAAGTAATATTCTTGGTGACGAACGTAGAAATTTTATTAGACTGTCGATTCTTACAATCTACGGAAAGTACAAGGCCACTTGGGTCATAGGAATTGGATGATACGAGTCTTCTTATACCTACTTTTCGCACGCACGTACACGCACATCGTAAAATCGATTTTGTCTTCTTCAATGAACTTTTGACGTATCGCTGCTTAAGAGTAAACGATTTAACCGTTGTCGTTCGTAAATACGAAAATACTTTCCAACGTATACTCCATGCTTGTCGGCTGGACTAAGATACGTTGTGTTATTTCTAATCGCAGCGACGATCCGAAAATGAGTATGTCGTCCGCCCTGAACGAATCCAATTCAATATATTGACGAGAGTTCATGAAAATTTGTTAAATGACTCAAGATGACAGCCGAGGGATCCAAGAGTGCACTCTTCTGTGTCTACCCAAGTTACACTTTGGCGTTAACACGGCAAGGAGCGCGAGGCTGGCACCTAAAAGCGAAACTCCGCACAAAGCACCGGCTGTGACGTCGTGAAGAGGAGTTCCTGGTCTAGGCGATTTCGCAGCGAGTAACAAGAGTCCGGCGCAGCTCAGTGCTGAGAGTCCCGCGAGACCCAGCCCTGTCCAAGTTCTTCTTAAACTTCTGCAAGCTCCTGCTAGAGCGCAACAGGCACCGCAACCGACGGCACTGTCGAAGTAATATCTAAAAATAGAGGCTTTATTATCTTCACTTTGGCGCGCTTAATTACTCGCCTCTCTTACCTTCTTCCTTGCGTCCAAGATAGGTAAATAGCAAGGCCGCAGGTTAAAACGCCTACCAATACGAGCAAGAGCGGGGCATTTCTACGATCATTTTTCTCCAATGCGCTTACCAGTGTCGTGTTAACCTCGCTATGTGGCGGAGATAACGGTGGTACCTGAGGTAAAGGAAGAAAGATTTTCTCTCTTTTTTTCTCGAAACAAGATTTCCAAGTCTTTCGACGTTACTTACTACGGCGGTCCTCGCGATAAACGCGCTCTCCACGCTCTGATAGCCGCTCCTCTTTTGATCGGCCGGAAGTACCTGATACCTCGGAGAACCGGACACCATTGGCATAGATTCCGGACCATTTTCGAGATATCCATAACGAGGCGGTGGCTCTCCGTAAACCATCGACGCAAGATCGACCGGAGCCGTACCAACGTAACGAAGTTTGCCGCAATTACTGGCTGGACATACGTCCCGTTGTCGGGATGAATTTTCAACGAGGGGTAAACACCTCCTTGCCGAAGGTTCTTTGTTCGGTGTCGAGGTTTGGGGGCCATTCGTTGGAAATGCTCGATTTTGCGGAGTTCCTTGGGGAGTCGTACGAGTGGTCGGGCTAAAGGTACGACCTATGAGAGAGAGAGAGAGAGAGAGAGAGAGAGAGAGAGAGAGAGAGAGAGAGAGAGAGAAAACAGAAAAGAACGGGTTATCATTACTTACTGAAGACCACTGAAGACGGTCGTATGAAAAATAATAGAAGGAAATGGCGCGTACCGCTTGGTGATCCAACTGGGGTGAGAGCTCTCCTTTGTGGCGTACCGGTTTGATTCACGCTCTGTTGCCTCTTAGGCGATAGGGTTCGTTCCTCCGATCTAGACCTTGGCTTCCGTGGAGTCGTCAATATCTCGTGAAGTCTTTTCGTCGCCAGATTATTCCTCGGCGACGTCGGGTATTCCTGTTGAAGATTCCTTTCCGGGAGGGCTGGAGGGTCCTCGTCTTGCAGAGGTACTCTCGCGTAACGACCTAACAATAAGATAATCTCAAATAAAACGTTCGTGTTTCGATCGAATTGATAATAAAAATTGCTTTACCCTGAAGCGTGTTTACGCTACCGCGTCGTACCGGTGAAATTCGTCTACCGATCGAAGCACTTCTCGTGACGTCGTTGTTGTCATTGTTGTTGTCGTTGTTGTCGTCGTCGTCGTCGTCGTCGTCGTCGTCGTCGTCGTCGTCGTCATCATCGTCGTCCGGATAATCGAGTTCACCCGGTACGATCGCGTATCTTCCGCCATTGTTCTGGTTCGTCTGTATCCGTGGCAGGCCCCGTCGCCCATCGTCTTGGTTGAGCGGCGGCGCGGAACGTTGCCGTTGCACCTGCTGGCGCGGAATGAACTCGTACCTGATGGAAGGCCTTCTCTGCACGTGACCTCTTTGCTCCTCCTGAATGTACTCGTATCTCGAAGATTGTCCATACCCGATTACGTTACGATCTTCGATCGGCAAACTGGCATACCTCTTGTGCACCGGATCTCTATTCTCATTCAAATAACAATATCGCCTGTGCTCTCTGGCCTCTCGCGTCTCGATTTGCCTCTCGATTCGTATTTCGGCGTTAGCCTGAAACGCGGGATTGCTTTGGCCGCACTGTAAATGCATTTGCAAAGGCGGCGGCGGCGGTGGTAATTCGTCGGTACTTTGAAATTGTGGCGGAGGTGGTAGGTTCTCTCTGTCGTCCGGGATGTATTCGGATTGGCGACAAAACGATGGATTCGTATAGCAATGCACGGGTGCCGGCTCGGACATTTGTGCCATCGTTATTTCTCCGTTTCTCTCCCTTTCGTTCTTTTTTTACGCTTTTATTCTGCTCCTTATTATCTTCTCTATTTCTCCCTTGAAAAGTCCTCGAAATATATCTTTGTTGTTCACTAAACTACACACAGGATAGAATTCTTCAGGATCGGTTAATGAGTATCAGAAGAACCGTGCTCACGTAAGAGGGCGATCTCCAAGTTTCCAAGGAAAAATTCACGCTTCGAATCGGCGAGATTTCCACGTCCACGGTCAAACATTCTTTTTTACACATTTTACAAGATCGCTATGATTTACTAAAAAGTCCCTATGATATACAGGTTATAAAAATAAAAACTTTTTTCCTTCGTTTTCTACTTCGACGTCCGATCCGTGCTCGAGCGTTGCCTTCGATAAACTGCCGGACGTGGATTCCCTTAAGAGCAGATGCGCGAAGGGCGGTCTCTCGGCGCGCCTTATTTTCCTCCGTGTTTGCGTGCGCACAGAACGTAGAGGGGTTGTCGCGCCCGTACTACGGGTCCGGTGTCCCTTCGCGAAGAAGGGCCCCATCGCGTTCTCCTATATGGTACGCTCCCCTTCCTCTTATTTCTTTCCCTTCCGTTGCGTACCCTTATCGATCTTTCACGAGCCCTTACCGAGTTTATGCGCATCGAGAAAATTCCTCGATGCGCATAAACTCGGTAGGCATTCGCTCGGCATTTTGCGGACTCTTTAAAATTTAAATGTCTCACCCTTTAAATAATCTTTCGATACGTCGATTATGAATTTCTACCAGGAGATTTTTTCTCTCGACTCGCTCGACGCTATCCCTATTGGTTTTCTAACTGAAAGATAAAAATAAAGGATAAACATAAAATTATTCTTTGATTATTCATAATAGTTTATTATTATTTTTGGTTAAATCTTCGAGTATACTATTTCATCTCTTTATCGCGATATTCAAGGGCCAGTTTAAGCCACGTAGGGTATTTCAACGCGAACTTTGTCGCGGTCTTGTATTTCGAGTATCAACGGTCTGTTATAGATAGAGGAACTCGCGTGGAATGTACCGTGTTCGATTTGTGGACAGCTGCCGCGACCGTTGGGACGCGTGCCCCAATCGCAACAGCTGCTCCAATACGAATGCATTTCGGTCACAAACAAGCTCTTTATCGTTCCCTCTTTCTCTCCCTTCCGCGTATACTAAGAGAGAGAGAGAGAAAGTCGTTGAAGCGTCAGCGTTAACGGCCGAAAAGTCAGGGAACGAACGGAAAGCGTCGGTATTTTTTTTCCATTATTTCGCTCGATCTCGATAGCAAGTGAGAAGAAGGAAAGTATCTTCTCCATTTCCTTTTTCAAGTGGTATCTAGTCGGAAACTCGCCTTTTTTTTTTGCAAACTTTCCCGACATGGCACATCGTTTAAACTGGTCGAGTGAAAGCGATGGGAAAAACGATCGAAATTGAGATCAATTGCGAACGAAGAAGAACTAGCGTATAAGCGAAAGATATTTCGTTTTCGATCGACGACGACGACGTTTCTTTTTAAATCATACGCCGCTAGTGGAGTCGATCGATCGTTCTTGCTTTGGTCTCTAGCGCTCTAAGGCGGTGCTATTTATCTCGGTTTTACGTAAGAACGAGTTTCGATGGGACGACGCCTTTAACGAGATCGTTGTCGCCGATCGCGATAATCGCGATTCCGCGATCGATCAGAATTCGTTTTTTTGATGGAAAGTGCAAGCCGTTCTCCTTCGGCTCCGCTCGGTCGAGTTTTCTTTCATGCCGCGTTATCGAGAAAGTTTCTTTCTCCTTTTTCCTTTTACTCCTCTCGTTCCATCGCAGAATCCAGATATAATAACAACAAAGTTGCATGGAACTCTTGCGGTCTGTCGATTTAGGCCAACTTTCTCGGCTAACGTTAATTACGGGCAAACGATGGTTAATCGCTATCGATTATCCATCTGTTGACTATGTCAAAATCATTATTAGAATAACGATTGTCACGGTAAAAAAGAAAAATGTAAATTTTCAAGATAATATGCAAGAAGAGACTAATGGCGCCAAACATAGTCGTCCCACGCGTGTCTCTGCACACACACAACCGTGCCATTTCGTCGAACGAATGATAGACCTTTCCGAATGATTGACCGAGCGGGGAATCCGCGGAGAATACGATGGTCATCTATAGTTTGCGTATTATTTCTATAAACGATGTACGAGCGAAAAGGTCGAGAGTTAAGGTTTACACGTTTAAACGAGCAACAATAAAGGTTAGCACGAGCTAGTACGAGCTATCCTCTCCCCGAGGACCATGGGGATATATTTCCTCTCTGAAAGTTATCTTCGATTCTAACGTAATATCCACACTAAAGTCGTGCGAATTTGCGTAACACCTAACGACCGACTAGATTTTTCTTTCTTTCAGAAGATTATCGATGATATAAAGTAATTGAAAAGGAAAAGAAATCGTCGATGATTCGCAATATTTTGATATTTCTTCTATTTTTTATCGTGAAACTGCACGAAAGTAACGATCTGTGTGAAGCGAGCTTAACGTAACACTGGAGGATACGAGTATATCTATCCGTCGGTCTCTGTTGTCCCTTTCACTGCAAGTCGCTCGCGTGGGAGGTACGTAGAGAAGTTTGTAGCAATTTCAACCGAGACTAGTACTTTACTCGTATCTCTCAGTTACCATTCAAACGTCTACCGTGAAAGATCTCTTTTACGTTACGATCGGCAAATTATCTTGATAAATTTTCTCGGCTCGAATGACCGATCGTGTCATATGCGTGAAACGCTTAAAAGATATTTAACGAACTCGCGAGAGAGGGGGAAGGGAGAGAGAGAGAGAGAGAGAGAGAGAGAGAGAGAGAGAGAGAGAGACAGAGTTGATCGCGCTTGCACCGCGCGCGACGTAACAACGATAATAAAATATTTTACGGAATATCCGTTCTCGAAGGAGAACGACTGTGAAACGGAAGCGACGTCTGAACAAAAAAGACTCGGAGAATAATCGCGTCGCTTCACAATCGGTCGCACTTGCATAACGTTAATTAAGGGAAAAGAATGGAGGCAAGGAGGATTAAGAAATTGTTACGCCTCTGTGAGATCCTCGTCTGATTGGCTGTCTAAGCGAATAGAATATCTTTCTACGTTCCTAGAGATTGCAAATTCGCGATAGAAAGCGAAGAGAGTATATTTCTTTTATCCGCGATCGAATTTAAAAGCGCATCCTTCTGCGTTCAGAATGAGCCCGATCGAGCAGGCAAAGACCCTCGGCTCGCTCGAGCTTCGCGTGTGACGCGCGTCATGTGCGGAGTGCATAATCGACTCAACCAAGACGCATCTGACGCATTCAAAGGCGAAAAACAATGGAAAACGTTTACGTGATAAAAGTGAAGACGAAGCCGGCTCTCTCGTCGTTGTACCCGTCGGAACGACGTTATTCGGCTTCAACCGTCGGTGGCCTTGCCCTGGTACATTTTGGCTTAGGCGCCCTTTCCCTACTTCTAGGCACCCTGGCGCTCTCCGTTCAGGGAGCGATATTATCGATAGCCTGTTTGGTACCGTTCGTCGCGGGACTCTTAGCCTGGAGAAGGTGGTACATCGATCGAAATATAACCATTTTCTTTTCTGCAAATCTCTTCTCGTTGCTGGCGGCCGTCCTTTGCCTCGTCGTGACCATCCTCGATATCGCTGCTGTTGCGGAGACCAATAATGGATCTCTCTGGCCTATGGAAAAGATTCTTCGTAGTTCGAGCGATCCTTTCGTTATCGATAATAATAACAACGTCACCGCTCTCGTCGAGGAGACCACGATGAAAGTAGAGAAATACGTTAACGAAAGCGACAGGGGACTCGCCTACGACGATCTCAAGGGAGAAAGTTCTATATTGTACGAAAGAACCATGCCTGTCTCGGGTAACGAGCTGGAAAAGGAATCGGAAAATAAGAGCAAAGAAGTACCCCTTGACAGAGACAAGGTTTTATCCTTTTGGCGAAAGGATCGGATCGGCGAATCCTCGCAAACGGAAACGCTACTTAAGGTGAACGTACTCGTTGCTTCTCTTTTGGAAGTATTTTGGTCCCTTCTCAGTGCGAAGATAGCTCTACGTGGTATGATGAATCGATTTCCGGACATGGATTACGGTAACAACAACGTCGTTAACGACAACGATTCGAAGAGGGTCGCTTCTGCGGGACACAAGAGAAAGCATCCACCACCACCGAGACCGGATATATTGGATCACGATCATGGATTATCCGATAGCGCGTTAAATATCAATTCTATGAGCTCCGTTCAAAGCGCTGCACCGAATCCTGCACTTCCCTTACCCGAATCTAGCAGAGAGTTTCGTGAAAGGGTCGAAAGATTCTTAGCGAATCAAGCAGCTCTCAGAATCGTCGAGGGATCCTGTACGTAATTAATACGAAGAGGAAGATGCAAAAGAGACTTGATTCGTTCACCGCGATCTCAAAGTATTACGATTATTCTCCTTAAGATATAAGTAGATAGGTTGTTATAACAGGGTATACACCATATATACGATACATATACAATATATGTATATATCGTTATCGTAAGGATAAATCGGTTAATTACTTGTCCCCGAAGTAGACGACTAAAAATATTCTCTAAGCTAGTTATACTTACGTAATCGGTGTCTGGTAACGGAACGAAGTAAAGCCGCCGCCGCCGGCACGTCTCGGCAGACTCGTGTACGGTTAAACGACGGTAATTATTTGTAACGAGCGTACGCTCTAAAAGAACGAGCTTCTAACGTCTTCTCGTACCAATGCCGAACAACTCCTCGGGATTACTTTATCAGCGGGCTGCGATCTCGTTAATTAAGCGTTCCGCGCTTCGCTTTAATGAAACTTTTAAGCGTGCAATCTCGCGTCTACGATGCTTATATTAATAATTATTGTAACCGTGTGATGCCGCGCCACTGCCTGCGCGATATATTGTATTTATCAAGGCCTCGGTTTTAACCGTGATATTGGTCTGCTCTGATTCCTGATAATCGAGGAATCTCCTTTGTAAATCATTCTCGATGTTTTTTAAATTTGAATTGGGAATCGTCTATGCGTACAAATTACAATTGTCTACAACAGTTACGTTCACAAAGCGATCTTTTAGCGTTTTTACCAGCGAGTCTGCAATCGCGATCGTACGATCGATTTTGAACGGTAACGTGCCAGCTTGCCTCCTTCTTGCCGTAATCCAATGCATTGCGACAGTTCGACTCTCGCGAGGCCCCGTTGCGAAATCTTATAATCTGATATTGGCCAATGCTAGAGGCGCTAGAGTTCAAAGTAAAGAAAAAGACAATTGCGAATAATGGCAGCTCTAACTTGGATCCCGGCATTCCTCTTTCGATATACTTTTCCTACGTGCTTTCATCGAACTTCCATTCTACGCGATTTTCTCTCTCTCTCTCTCTCTCTCTCTCTCTCTCTCTCTCTTTCCTCCTTTTTCTTACAAAACAAAGCTTTATTCTCTGTAATCGTTAATTACATTGTTTCACGGCGCATTGGGTTTTCTGTTATCTACGTTCTTCCTTTCTCTTTCTTAAGGTACACTTCATCGAGTAAACAACGTTAAACTATTTCTTCAACTATCCAACCTTTTTCATTGTCTATCTACCTGCGCATCTAGTTCTCTCCGTCTCATCTATTCCTTGCGATATAAAATTATGCCATTTATGAGTTTAACTTCTTGACGATCGACAACGGGAAATAGATGATCGATAATATTTCTACCTATTCCTAAACGCGATCGTTATCCTTGGTCCACCTGAATTGTGTACAGTACGTATGTGTTTATTACGTAGGTACTTGCTTACGCGCCGAAAGATGTATATATCTTTAAAAGCTTGGTAAGTCGAACGAAATCGAATGAAAGTAACGATTGTTGAGCGACGTAGCGCGTCAACGTCGAGTTTTTAAAGCGCGAGAGAACTTTTTTTAAACGAGTGCGCACACGTTCATTGAAACAAAATATTTGACTACTAATCATAAGTAACGGTAAGAGTCGTTCGATAACGACTTCATCGAGAACAATTAATAAGCGCTCGAATTAATTAAGGCTAAAACATCTAACGAGATAATGGCAAGAGTAAAGCACACTTTTGTACATGGACGTTTCCTTTAGCGATATATCGGATGAACGACGACGAGGATCGTCGAAGGGTCCAATGAGCGACGCACAAACGCGCACTCACACAGACGGAGACCACATACCAATAACCCATTCGCGACAATTACCTAATTAAAGTCACAGTTGCGTCTACGTGTGGCATTCGTTAGTACATCGGACAAGCCTCTTTCGTTCGTTGGTTTTTATTACAATGTTCGTTTAGAAAATAAAGGTGTAACTTTCCTTCTTACGATATACTTAAATAATAGTAACGATTACTACGAGCAACCATGAGCGACATCGTTGAGTTCACTATTAATTATCCTACATCTCTCTACGTTATTTACTATTTCCTCTAACTAGACTGATCTCGTCTTCCATCGAAAATGAATACATTAAATAGCGCGCACCTTGGCATTAAAGAATAATTTTATATATGGCAACGTCGTTTCAGTCTCCATCGTCGAAGATCGAGGATACGAACGAAAAAGATCGACGAAAGTTTGCTCGCGTTCGATCTTCTCAACTGATCCAAATCGTTCTTAAATACGCGATTCCTCTACCTCCATCCTCTGATTCTCTCCTTTCGAAAAAAAAAAAAGAAAAGAAAAAAGAAAGGGAAACCGATTACACGTTAACCGGTCGAACGTTATCGTCCGATTGTTGTTGCTCGGCACTTTGCCAGCCAGAATCCAAGGTCGTGGAATCGCTCAAACAACACTGAGGTGCCTCCTCTTCCTGACCGCTGTGATAGTCCCTGTAATCCCTGTCCCTTGGACGATCAGTCTCCTCCTCTCTGAAGTAACTCGACGTGGCAGCCTCTTCCTCAAGCTCTTCGTCTTCTTTCGGCGCATAATACGAATAACGAGCTTGTTGAATGACCTCGTATTGAGCATCGGGTGCCAAAAAGGGGCCCCTAACGTTTCTAGGCTCGTCGCTATTGGCATAACTATCGGACGGTATGTCGCCACCGTCCGAGGGCAACGGAAGAGGAAGTCTCGATCGTTTCGACAACTGTCGTTTGCCCAAACGAGCTGCCAAATAATCCACCCCTTCCGAATGTTCGGTCCCTGAAACCAATCGATCGCCGAAAATCATTGTCTGTCGATCATCTTATTGGATGCAATTTACATGAAGAAAACAAAGAAAAAAGAAAAAAAAAAAAAAAAAAAAAAAAAAAAAAAAAAACGAATATCTGCCCAAAAGAAATTTTACCTTCTTTCTCAACAGCCAGATCATAGAAGCTACTCTCCGGGCCGCAACAAGAGGAAACATCGCCAAAATACAATTCGCTTTCGGATTGTTTCGCAGCGGGATTGGGTTCCTGTTGAAAAGCTCCATTCTCGACGCCTTCAGGGGTTTCCTAGCTCTCCTACCCTTCATAGTCCCGTCGTTTCCGCCCTCGGGATCGGTACTATTCGATATCTCTTCGGCGTTCTCGTAATTGTCCGAGGGACGTTTCGTCGATCTCGATCTGTGATCTGCAAGGGAACGATATTACGATTAAGAATTATCGTCCCGGATAAGATTGAGAAGCTTTCGTTGGTGTCTAACCTTCGTTGTTGTCAAAATTATCGTTCTCTGCTCATTCTCGGCCTCGCATCCCGTGACTTGCGGCCTACGAGCTGGACTGTGTTTGGATCGCTGTAAGCGGCGGCGGGCCCCCAGAGAGGAACCGGTGTCTCCAAAACGCTATAAGACGCTGTACTCGTCGTATAGGGTCCATTGGGTGTATTAAGAACGGAATAAGGGCCGCTCGACTGTGAATTTAGGCGCTATAAGGGCCAGCCGCGTTGTCGGCGTTAGTCTCGGCCCTGTCTCGTTTGCGTGTGGAAGCGTAATTCGAGTCGGACTACGGCGCTGGTCCTCTCGATCTAGACACCACGGTAATCGCCACCGTCTGAAATAACGACAATGCATTCAGTTCTGAGTTGTCTCGTGGACGTTAGATGGGACGCGAGACATGAGATGAGAATGGCAAAAAGCTGGACGCGCGTCACGGTGGGTCCGTGCAAAAATCACCGACGACTCGTAGATCGTATCACGCGGCGTCTCTAACGTTGTACGTTTTTATTATCGCGAGGCCTCCCCGTAGCCAAACGCGTTTATCGTCGCTCGTAATTTATTTCCGTAGAACGAAGAAATACCAAACGGAATGCCGACTTTAATCGATTCCATACATTAGCGGTTTACCCGAAGCTCTCGACGGGACCGACGTCTCGTTTAGGAGTTTATCTCACTCTCCTTTCACGATATTCGTGGAATTTGCCAACCGGAGAGAAGCCCGAACCGGTGGTTATAGGTACGAAAAAGTAGTCGGTTGCGTCCGTAGAAAATCAAAAGTAGAAAGTCCCTACTGCGCGAATCTGTTTAGGGACGTTACCTCGAAGGCGCCAAGTCCGGATTCGGCGTGTAGAGATTTCCTGGCGTTTGGGCCCACCACGGACTGGCCCCGCCGCAATCGTTGCAACATCCGCAGGAAGCGGTCGGTGGGCCGACCGGCCCGCCTTGACCGTACAACGATCTGCATCTGAGCTCCAGCTGTTCCCAATACATCTTTTTCTTTTCATGACTCAGTAACTGATAAACCAACATGCAGGAGAATATGCAGGCAAGTATCCCAGCTACCGAGACACCGAAAAGGGCTCTTAGGCAAGCGTAAAGGGCACCGTGAACGGCCTCGCAATGCGGAGTACCCTCGAACAGTACACCGGGATCTTCCTTCGATTGCGGTGCACCGTAACACGTGCACGATCTAAGAACAATTTTATCTCACGTATGAACGTGTTCGAACGTTCGATTCGTACAATGATTCTACGATACGTCGTATCGTAATGGCTCTTTCCTTATTACCTGGCTCTTTCCGTATAAACGCATTCTCGAAGACCTTGCAATCGGGACATGTGAATCACCGTCGTAGTGACCGTCACGAGAACGCAGACCAGGGCGCACACAACGCCAACCGAGCCGCAGACTTTCATCTGCAATAATTAAACGCAAAGACATCCCCAATGTCTTCCTTCCTTATCGCTTCTTTATCTGCATTAGATTTCCTACATTGACTTTTTATACTTCCAAAAGACCGTGCTGTGCTTTCGCCTTGCCAAAGCATCGTAAATAGTCCCCTCATACACTGCGAAAAAGGCAATAATCTCTTTTCTTTACTCTTTGCAGTTAAAGCGTGCTAACCTTTTTTATAATTAACGCTAAATTTAATCGATGATAAATCTCGCTCGAAGGTCAATCGAAGTCTCTTTCTTTGACATAAACCGTGAATGCATCATCGAACGTCCGTTCGATCCCTTCTTACGTAATTTCCATAGATAGAGCCGTGTAACCTTTGTCTCTCACCATTATGCCAGGAATGTAAGACGGTACGGTCTCGAAGACGCCAAACTGGCCGTGTGGGCTGAAAGGACAGCGTGCACCGCCAAAAAGAGGCTACCGACTGCCGCGCTGAGCCCACCGCAAAGGCAACAAAGAACGACTATTTCTTGCAGCAGCCACCTTCGCCGGTATGACCTGCAAAGTTTGACATTCTTTAAAAAGGACGAAAGTTTCTCTTGCTTTTCCCTCAATTCATCCTATAGTCCCGAGTTTTTCCTTTGATCGAAAAAAGTTTACATCGAGAGTGGCACTTGACTTTCCAGAACACAAAGGGGGATCGAGTATTTTAAAATACTTTGGATCTGTTATATCGAGTAAAAGCATAGTCCCTTTACTATGCTCGTACTCGAGCTCGACTCCATTGTATATGCTTTCTCGTTATTCGATCGTACACATTCGCATTGGAATTCTCTCGATGAATACCGGACGCGCAGCATCGATACCTAATACACCTTACTCCGAGAGAACAATGCCGAGTTCTCTCGAGACTCATCGACGTCGGACTTTTTAATCAACTTTATCGTATTTCTACTAGAGATATTTCGACGTGACACCAACAAATGCGATCTCTGGTGACAGCTATTGCTTTTGTTATTACACATTTTCGTTAAGTTATATGACGAAAAGTGAACGAAACGTGGAAAATGTATGGTTCTATCCCTCATATTCTATCTAATATATCCACGTCCTATCGGCTTTCTTTGTGAAACGATTTACTTGACCTCTTTCCGATTTTAATCTTCGAAGAAATTCGCCGGAGAAAGAACTGGCCCAAGTTTAGCTAGGATCTTACCTCCGACCCATTCGTCGAAAGGAAGAGAAGATCGTGTTCTTTTTCTTCTTTTTCTTTCTTTTTTTTTTCTTTTTCCAAACGACTTTACAAGGCACATTTATGACGCCTTTTACAATGCAATGATCGGCAAAAGGATTCCGTGGAAAGATCGACTACCTGTACTACCTGCTCCTAGTTTTAGAACGAGCGAACGTTTCTTAATAAATCCTCCTTCCTGTAACAGCCGAACTCGTTCAGGGAAACTAAGTAAAGCTTTCCATTTTCAAACGCCGTAACTTTATCGATGTACGAGTAGCAAATCTTTAATCGTACCGTGCTCAATGATTTTAAACGATCTAACCGCAGCCTGACTCGAGCGCTCTCCTCCCTATTCGTATTATCTGTTTTTCCCCTTTCAGAACGATTTCGTAAAATTTTCAGGAAAGCTAAGATCGCGATAAAACTGTATATAAAACTGGGAAGGTCGTGGGATTAATTTTTAAATCTCGTATCTTGGAAGGTATATAAAAATACATTTTATCTCCTGTTTATAGACATCCAAGAATATAATTTCTATCCCTTGTTTGTGGGACACGCGAAGGTGATTGGAAAAAAGTGAGTAAGGATCACGGGTATTTGATAATTTCAAATACCCCTTTGACGTACTATTTAATCGACGTACCCAGGGGTGCGAGTACGAGATCTCGTGTTGCGTGTTGGCAGAATGGGTAGTGGGATGCGAATGTGCCGCCATTGCGAAGGTAACCCTGGCTGTCTATCTCCATCTCCGTTCCCAGGCGACAGCGTACTATTTGAAGCACCGGATATCCATCCATCTTTGCCGTTGAACAATCGACGATATTTCGCCACTTAAAGCTTTCCTTCAAGCTTCTCTTCCCTAACTGTTTGCTTTTCCTTCTCGAGGGAAGAATCGAAGGATCGCACGTGGTCGCGAGGATTCGCCGTGAGAGCACGTAGAATATCTAACGCGTTGTAACATAATGAGCCTGCGAGAGAGCCCAACTCTCGAGCGCACCCTCTCGATATGAACTCTTTGACTTTAAAATGTCAATAGGTAACGGCGATTCAAAGACGTTCCCCCTCTCTTCTACGTGGTCTATTAACGCGGAGGCCTCATGGTTCAAGGTCACCACCTTATTACGCACTCTACCTTCCTCAAAGTTCACCGATAACGCATTGACTATTTTCCGAATAATCTTGCTGGAACAAAAGCTCCTTCTTCTTCGTAGTAGTTCGTCTTTTTATCTTTATCTTCGTCCATTTGTTCCTTCGGAAAAAGAAGTCATTCCTCGGACACTAGCATCTTCCAAAAGGTGTACAAGTGTTGTCACGAATGACACAAAACGACTAAGAGGGACAGAGAGAGAGAGAGAGAGAGAGAGAGAGAGAGAGAGAGAGAGAAAGAGAGAGAGAGAGAGAGAGAGAGAGAGAGAAGGGGGGTAGGTAGAAAGTCGGGGTACTTGTCACGTTGAGATGTCCCACAGGTGGTGGTCGGCGAATGTGACACGAGAAAATCGTAAATACGATGATGAATGCACCCGGTTGTAACTATTTTCTCGAATCTTCCTCTCTGTCGCGTAATTTCGTTAGTCGCGAGAAAACACGAAAGTAACGTCGTTCGACGTTCCTTTTCCCGTAAGCTCCGACACGAATCGTCCTTCTCTCGTTTGCTCGAGAACAACGACTGGTCGATATATCCGCGAGATCGTCGCGAGCCCTTGCGGTACTCTTTCAAAGTTCGAAGGGATGCATCAGGGTGATACCACTCGATTATATTCGAGCGTCAAAGAATAAGGCTAAAAGTTTGACTTTTTTGAAAGTAAATAGAAAAGATGCAAAAATACTCGCATTGATCGGCAGTCGCTGCCTCGTAACGTCTCGTTGGTCTGGGAGGTGGTCGAGGCGGTAGAGCCGGAGGTTGATGAGTCCTCGACGTTACTTCGACGATTCCACCGTCGTCGGTCTCACCCTCCGAACTTCTTTTGTTCCCGCTAGCCTGTTGTACGGCATGACACTGACACTTGCTGTTCTTCGACGGTGCTGACACCTGATGATCGTAAGTCACGAAGCGCGAAATACTTTTGTAGTGCGAGCAAACTTTTTTTTATCGTCAAAAAAAGAAAAAAAGAAAAAGGAAAAAAAAAAGAAAAAGAACAATACTAAATAATATGAACAAACCTGGATCGCATCCACCCTTATCAGGGATGAATTTTTGGTATCGTTGTTTTGCACGTGAGGATGACCATGAGCATGGACGTGCCCGTGATGATGACCGTGATGTTCATCGAGAGGATGAACTAACGAGGCTGCTCTATCTCTCGATCTCGAGTCAGGGTGCAAAGAGTGGACCTGTTGCAGATGATGATGATGATCGTGAACGTGATCCAGCCTGCTATGAGTCCTGGTATTCGCGTTCGACGAAGAAGATTCGCAGGAGATACCGGAACTCACGTGATGATGATTGATGCTCGAGCGACCGGTCAAGCTACCGGTCGAACTGCCGTGATGTCGAGCGACCAATGGTGTAGCCGATAAACTGGCACTCGCGTTTACTACGTGCCGATGTACGCTCGGCGATCCACCGTGATTCATCATGCTCGAGTTAGAAGAGGCACCGCTGATTGCACTCGATACGGTAGGATGACGATGACTCGCCATAGGTGAACCCTTCTGTCCGGCGATCGATGTCGTCGTCGTTGTCGTCGCCGTCATCGTCGTCGTCGACAACGACGTCGTCGTCGTCGTCATCGTCGTCGCCGTCGTCGCCGCTGCCGTCGCCGTCACCGTCGTCGCCATCGTTGTCGTCGTAGTGGCGATAGGGTTAGCGTGATGATGAGAATTTGGATTATTGCCGCCAGCCGTATTGCCGTGATTGATCGTCGGCGGAACGTTACCGGATCCATTTAGGCCCGTCGTCGAGCTTCCGTGTATGTGACCGACCAAGCCGGTCGCGAGATTTCCATGATGATGTCCCCCCGCATGGTGCATCATCGCGGGCCCGTGATGATGAGTCACGTTCGAGGGCTTTACTGTTCCGTGATGATGATGGCTATGCTGTCGCTGCTGGAATCCCTTAAGACCGTCGCTCGCCTCTAGATTCGCGTTGGTTCTCGAGTTATCGACGTTGTGCTTGTGTAAATGCACGTGAGAATCGCCGTGAAAATGGCCATGAACGTTCCGTTCCGGCGTATTAGATTCCCCGCTGATAGGTATTCGATGATGCTGATAGGTGTTCAAAACCTGTTGTATGTTTTTCAATTTATCCTTCGAGATGTTTTGTTTCGGAGACAAACCACAGGGATCGTCCAATTGTTTTTCCGACGTTTCCTTCGCCGACGTTTCCATCGGATTCGTATTGATATCCGACGGATGACTAGGACTGGACGTCAAACTTTGTCGACTCTCCTGCAAATTCGATGATTCCTGGACTCTTCTCGCCGCCTCGAAGGCAAGATTTCGCGAAAGATCCAAATTTCTTGGACTACACGGAACGTTGCGAGCGTGTCGCGTAAGCGGCGTACTTTGATGTTCCAAAATCTCGACGTTTCTCGCCTTTTCCAAATTCAATTGTTGCGTTTCCTGATGAGACATCGGACTGTCCAATCTTCTTAACGGCTCAAACGCATTCTGTAGTACCTCCAATCCTCGAGGAATTTCCTGACCGCTCGAGATCCTTGTGTTTCCCACGCTTCTCTCCGTTCTCTCCCGTTGCGTCCTCATCGAATTAATGCCGCTCATCGTCGAACATTGACAAGGATGTTGTTGCTGCTGCTGTTGCTGCTGCTGGTGCTGGCTTCCCTCCAAATCGTTCATTGTGCTTTCCAAATCGTTCGATAACGATGCCTGAGACATTCTGAAATCTAATAGAGAAGAAATTTCATAATTAGTCGAATAAAATTATTTTTCGATCATTCAAATTTCGTGCAAATTGGAGAGAAAACAAATGCCGAATAAAACGCGTGTGTCAGCAAAAGCGAAAGTTTCTATCTTATAAATCACCCTCGACGATATCTCGTTGAACTTGATAAATCCTTTCGGATTACAAAAGGTAACTAGACACCAGTTATGCATACAAACTAGTGGACAATAAATATAAAGTCAAATTCGGTATCTCCTCGCAATCCCAGAAGAGTCGAGGAGTTTCTCTCTCTCTCTCTCTCTCTCTCTCTCTCTCTCTCTCTCTCTCTGTTATGACGTAATAATCGAGAGCGAAAAAAGAGAGACCTCAACTACTCGTCCGTTTCGAAAGATGAAAATTCAAATTTGACGAAAGTTCTACGCGTGAGAGTTTGTGTTTCTCTTTGATTAATACGCATTCTTCACATATCTTTATACATGTCGAGGAATTCGGTCCAAGGTCACGGTCAAGTTCGATTCCGACGCCTTTTGCTCTCTCTTTCTCTTTCTTTTTTCTTGCATCGAAGGATAAAAGGAAGAAAAAGTTGCAACGAGACAAAAGAAAGGAAAATATTGAGCCACCCTAAAGGACGAGGTATTCGCGGATAAAACTGTGAGAATTTCTTCTATTCTGTTCGAGGAGATTCATGTATGGATACACAGAATAAGCTTTCGAGCAAAAGATTTTGATCTACCTACCTACGAGGTTTAAATTTCAGGGAAAGTCGTAACAAGAAGGTAGATACCTCTGTCCGCCGAGTGAAATTCGCACGCGATGTCAAGAGTATTTCCTGCTGGTGTTCGATTCGTTGCAAGTTAAAAGAAAGGAGTGGCTCACCTGCGGAAGATCGATCTCGACGAGTTAAACTTCTCGAATCGAATTTCTCTCGTTCGCCGTCTCCAAAAAGAAGAAGAAACAGCAGAAGACACCTTCGCATGCCCGAAACTCGACGAACGTACCTCAGCGTTAGAACGTTCTATTTTCGACACGATGTTCACCCTCCTCGTCGTCTCCTCCTCGTTGTTATTATTCTCTTAAGAAGGAGCTTCCCCTCTGGAAGAGGCCGAAGAGGGCATCTTCTCGAATCCACCCCAATAGCGTCGAATAGACGCGTTATTCGCTCTATTCTTTCAGGGATAAGAGAAGAAGATTCCTCTCGAATGGATAAAGCATGGCACATGCGCTCGCGTGCTCCTTTATTAAGTTTCAATCCGCCATCGTCGAACGCGCACCATCTCTTCTTGAACAAAACTTTGATCTTTCTCGGCGAATTCACTTAAATCTATTCACTGATCGACATAAGTAACTGAAGAGAGATGAAATGAGGGAGAGAGAGAGAGAGAGAGAGAGAGAGAGAGAGAGAGAGAGAGAGAGAGAGAGAGAGAGAGTGAGAGAGAATATAAAAGAAAGGCTGGCCGCGATATCGTGAGAGACCGTTTGGTGCCTTCCACCTTCACTGCCTGCTTCGTTCTGCCTTGAATGTGCCTTTGCCCCCTTGCCCTCTTCTCTTTCTCTCTCTCTCTCTCTCTCTCCCCTTCTTAAGAGCGAGTTCGAGAGCGAGAGGACCCAAGGGCCCCGACTCTTGTCTCCCCACTCTTCTTGCTTTCTTACGAAGTGGGGAGTCGCTTCGGGAACGTGTCCGATCGCGCCCACCCACTCTCCTCATCCTTTTGGGACTCGATTGGGTACGGCAGATCCTTCCTGTCCTATAACGCTACGAAGCAGGGCCGTATTAAATTTGTTCACGACTAGTTTTATAATGATTTACGCCAACGATCAGTACAAGTGTAATTCTTAAACGATTTTTATAAACAAGATCTCATTTTAAAGCTGAAGGTTTAAATGAGAATATGGTTTTTTTCCGAATTTTTTGAAAAAAGCTTCATCTTTTTCGGCAAAAATCGTGGTCAAAAAATGAATGTTTCTTCGAGAATAGTTTATGCGTAAAAATGAAACTTTTCCAAAATTCGTAAAAGCCTTATCCTTGCTTAAAGCTTATCTTTAAAACGATACATTGCTCATCAAAATCGATCAAGAATTATGATTAAATTAATTGTTCTTGTGAAGGCAGCTTTCAACGTTTTTCGTGAAAAATATATTTCGTATAATGGTAACCCCCTTGAAAAATCCCTTGAAAGAAAAATTCATACTCCTATTACTGATTACATATGCACGCTGTGAATCGTATTTTTTATTTCCGTAAATGATTCTTTGCTTGTTCGCGTGCGATTCTCAAATTTTCTAATCAATTCTAAACGCAAGGAAATGTGTTTCGCAGGAGAAGCCACGATAACTCTTCCAGCCGTTCATTCCAATAAATCTTGTTTTCGCAGTTTTTGACGCAGTTTTTTTATATTCTCGTCGTACAACAACGAAGACTTAAGTATATTTTTGAATAAAATATTTCTTTAATATTTTCAACAATTTCTCATTGCAACAATAGTACTAATAATTTTGTTTTTATTTTATTTTTTTCAGAACTTCATTGCAATTATGAGTGGAGCAACGAGGGAATCGATTGTTGCAAGCAATAAAGTCAGTATTTGTTCGCAAAGTTTGTTGCTAAATTTAATGACCGTCGTTAATAAATAATTACAGCGTTTTAGAGTCAGTGCATCATCAAAGAGAATCTCAACCAACTTCTATATCGATCTACCTCAATTTTCAACCACCATTAAATTTCGACCTAAATCGCGGATAAGTGCTTTCGCAGAACTTTTTAAATAGTAAATAAATTTTTAAGTCTCTCTGATCATATCGAGGACAATTGGTATGGGTGATTTTGGTTGTAGTTATTTCGTAAAAAAGTATTGAGTGATCGCGATAAGATATTCTTTTTATCAATTTTTAGATATTTTCAGATCAACTATCAGATCAATTAATTACCTTTTCTCGTTCGGATAAGCCAGAGATAGGACGAATCGGGTAGTGAAAGCTTTTCTAAGAACGGTCTTCCGTATTTTTAACAAAAAAGCATAGTCCCTATTTATTGAAAAGCGTAGTCATATAATAATTGAAACGATTATACTAGTTCAATTATTCTAGTTTCTCTTTCTTCTCCTTTCAGCAAGGAAGTATCTCAAATCAAGTTTGATTCCTTTCATTATGCTCAGATGGAGCAATCTTCAAGATGTCTATCCCTCGTTATATCACTTTTATCGTTTTCACGCTCGTATGCTCGTTCTATCGCATCTTTCTTGTTTTCCCCTTCTTTTTTTCCAGGCTAAATGATCGAGGGATGGATTCGTCATCGGTGGGATAGAAGATAATCGGCGAGGTTTCGTTGTATAGTGGGGAGACTATTGCACTTGTAATTCATATTTTGTCCATATCCTCGTCGTTGAAGTCGCATATGCTACGAGCGAAAGGTGGTGAATAGCCTCAATGCATTAGCGTGTTACCTTTTACTAACAGATGCCGGCTCGTCTGTTATGCATTTTTTTCCTTTAGACATTTCGCGTTAAGCATACCTGTATGTATATACTTACCTATCAACCGAAAAGTTTTCAGCTAACAAATTATTTGTTCTCCGTACAGTTATCGCGAGTGTATATCATATATATATATATATATATATATATATATATATATATATATTATATATATATATATATATTATATATATATATATATATATATGATATACGTATGTGCTAACTAATAAATAAATGCGAGAAGATTGAAAATATGCTGTATAAATAAATACTGTAAAAATATTAAAAATATGTTTACTGTAATAGTTATTCTGAAATGTTCATATTACTCATTATATTCATTCATTAACTTATCCAACGCTTCCAATTAAAACAACATCTGAACAAGGCTGAATGGCAGTATATTCACAATTTTGCTAATACGTTAGTACATCTGTAAATTATTTTTAAATGTCTATTCTACGATACAAACTTATACATACATATATACAACATCGATCGGTATGATACACTCAGCCGATAGAATATGATATAATACAGAAACAGATTATGGCCTATCTTAATCGTATTCCCAAATTGATATTAGTAATGAAAAGAAAATATTCATCTTTAGGACACTTTGTGCATGATTAAGAATCATTTGACAAATGTATAATGACGAATGCAAGAGCATTTCAGACATAATCCAATGGCCTTGTAATTATTATATTATTATGCTTATCTGAACGTTTGCACTTTCGGTAAGCAACTTTATGCATAAATGAATATATAATTGACACGTGATATTATTAAAGTAGCATAAACGCGCATAATTAATTAATATTTCGATGATATATTGCAAAGGAATTGTATAGCATAGATGACTATTTATGCAATTATTTGATATATCTATCATATGCTTTAACATACGTAAAATTTAATTATCTCTATAATTTCAGTTAAAAGGAAATATTTCGTTATTTAATATAATCCATTCTCTGTGTGTGTTTGTGTGTGTATGTGTATGTTTTTTTTTTTTTCCTTTTTTTTTTTCAAAGAATATGACTATAATTCTTACGAGCTATATTGCTACTTTAATAGCACATACGGGCAAACAAGATTACATTCTGTATTACAATAAAAATATATGTATGTATATATATATATAAATATTGCCCCGATAAAAACATGACAGGGGAATCACTTTACATTCCTTTTTTTTTTTTTTTATACAGGCATACATTAATTTTATGTAATAATTGTACAAGTATATTTTGTTTAGAATTCGTGATTTTTTCGTATGATATGCAAGGTCAAAAAGTTGTTATCGTATAAACATTTAATATGCTTATTATATTTATCTTGCATCTATTACCTTCTGCAAACACGAGCAACAATTGCTAAACAAAATAAAAACTGTTGTTCTCGTTTATAATTCTCGTATTGTTTTAGTAATTAAATTATATCTATTATATTTTTAAATGTCTATAATAAAAATTATTGTAATCTATACTGCATAGTTTCACTTTCAAGTGACATTTAGGCATCTGAATTCCTTAATAGAAGAGATAAATTACAAAACTCTAATGGTTCGATCTTACATTCTACTTACATTCTTTAATTAAAGTCAATTGGATTAATTTTTTTTTAATACAAATTATACATTCTTTCCCATAATGCGTCTATAAGTCCATCGTTACACGATAGATTTCTGACCAAAACAAGTTTGTTTTCTATTAATGCATAATGATTATTATATTATAATATCGTACTTCTTTTTTTTTTTTTTTTTTTTTTTTTTTCTTTTTTCCCTTTTTCTTTATCTCACAATACGTAACATCTAAATTTTTTTATCCGTTTAGCACCATCCTGATCTTTCGTTTTGTTTTCTTTTTCTTTTTTCTTTTCTCGAATATCTACTGTTTCGATAATATATGTGTAGAATGTCAAATGGAAAAATTAAAAAAGAAAAGAAAATGTATCATTAAACAAGTATACCGCTAAACTGATTTTCCAAAATGTATAACAATATTGTCAATATGCGAATATTCAACACGGTATTTAATGAAAGAGATGAAATCGATATATTATTGTAGACGAAGATATACAGGTAATGTGTTTATGCTTTCAATTTATAATATATTCCATGTAGTTGGTATTATGTATAACCGAGACAAGTTTATAGAGGCATTCTTTATATGTACATCCTATACATTTCAAATAATTTTTAATACTTATTCAATCATATTTATAAAATTTTTTCAGGGGAAACAGTATCTGCATTATCTTGGTAGTTGAATTATGCGTTATACATAATATTATAATAAACTCTTGTAAACGTACTAATATATAAATATAAAAAATCATGTATTTTTTGCTTGTAACAATCTATTGTACCATTTATAGGTAGTCATCGCTAAATGTTTTATAACTTGTTTTCATTTGGAAAAAATTTTACTTATCACGATGATCGCTCTCTACCATTGAAAATGGAATATATTAACCATTGCATAATATGACATATAATATGCGATTTAAGCAGATACAAACTTCCCTTGTTGCGATTACGAATACCTGTATTCCATATTTACATAGTGTTCATTCAATTAAGTTAATGTACAGTAGAAAAAAATCATCTCACTTAAAAAAATACTACGTATCCTAGTCATGCTGGCGTCATTATTTAAGTATAATTACATTGAACAATATATATAAGATAAAATTGGTTGATTTTCTTTCATTTCTATAAATATTGAACATTTTTTTTTTTTTTCTTTTTATCCTTCTTGCTTCTTCCTCTTATTATATTAGGTCAGTCCAAAAGTTCGTGCGCATTAATAGCATGTATGTATGTGGCAAAAATGCGCACGAACTTTTGGACTGACCTGATAGTTACAGATTGATGTAAATGTAATTATAATATGTTATAATCGAATCGAGCAAGAATTTTTTATTGAAAACTGACTTGCCATCTTGAATTATAAAATATCTGTGTTAATTTTTCGTAAACTGATATAGTATAAATAAGAGTCTAAAAACTCTGCTACACCGGTATTAGCATATCTCAATTAATAGAGACAATATAAGTTGACTATTATCACTATACTTGGATGATCTTAATTTACAAAATTAAATATAGAAAGAAATTCTAATATGTATCATAGTTAGAGGCAATCTTATTACTCATAATTTCATTATGACACACATAAACAAACGATACTTTTCTCTTACGAATTAGAAATAATTTAATCCACAATCAATAGTGTATCGTGGACCTCTCGATATAACTATTTAATATTAATATCACAAATGTTTACATTTATGCGCTTTTGAACTAGTTCAAAAGTGTTGCGCTGTCAACAAACACTCAGTCATCTCCCCAGTAGAGAAACTTTGTAACTACCAGTAAAATATTTAATACCATGAAACAGTATTGTGCCAAATCACGAAGGTTTGCAAGATGGAAACTTTTTAATACCGATACATGATATTGGTTTGCGCCATCTTCTTTTGCTATGTGTATTTGATTTATTATTACAATAATTATTACAGGTTGGCTTTTGATCTTCGCTAGTCCTATCCATTTCTTGAAGTCTTCTTTCCTCTATAAAAATGAAAGTATATTTATAAATTTTTATATATTGCGTCTAAACGGCAAAAATAAATGAATCGTACATAAATGTAAAGAGGCAATTTCTATAACATATAGATATTTTTATTCTCTTAAGAAAGATATCATGCTCCTTAAAAATATCAAATTTCGGGTACCATTAAGTTGATGTTCCGTATAATATGTCGGATTGTCATCAATCCCATAGTGATATTCCATCAGGTACGGTAATACAGTCATACTGTGACATTTACTTCCCCTCAAGGGAGGTAAAGGCACTTCGCTTTCCGTTCTAGGATGCCTACATATGGTCCAAGGATGTCTTTTCACTTGTTGCAACGTAAATCTATCTTCCGCGTCTTTTTGCAGCATCCCTTCTATAAGGGATCTTAAGGGTTCCTCTACTTCTTCCGGTATTGTATATTCACCTTTCCCAATGTTCTCATATAATTTATATATAGTGTCTCCTTCAAAAGGATACTGACCTGTTGTTATATTATATCTATACAAAATGGAAGTAACTAT
The DNA here is from genome assembly GCF_912470025.1 of Vespa velutina. NCBI lineage: Eukaryota > Metazoa > Arthropoda > Insecta > Hymenoptera > Vespidae > Vespa > Vespa velutina. Next base: position 249,165 of record NC_062189.1, on the reverse strand, counting down.
GTATTACTATTTGGTAAAGATTTTAAGTAATCTCATGTTATTAAACTTACAGTGTAACTCCACTGCTCCATATATCTACTTTAAATCCTGAAAATGTTTCACAGCCATTTGCAATTTCGGGTGGTTGAAAGGCTGGAGAACCTTGACCCATTTTGCATGTATCATCTATAGAAAACATATCTAGTGCCTTGCAAGATGAGAAAGATATATCATTAAAATATAAAAAAGAAAAAAAAAAAAAAAAGAAAAAAGAAAAAAGAGGAAAAACAGAAACAATTAAGAAATATTTAATTAGTTTCTCTTTTGTAAAAATACATTTCCACAAGTTCATACCTCTGCAACTCCAAAGTCACTAATTTTTAAGGTACCATCTAATGTCAATAACAGATTTCCAGGTTTTATGTCTTTATGTACTATTCCTTTACTATAAAGATACTCTAAGCCATCTAACAGCTGACAAAAATAGTCATGTGCCTGCCAAAGTGGAAGCTTCTTCAGAGGTGTACTTTCCAACATGTCCTGTAAAGAATCTAATAAATAGAAATCTATTTGTTGTCAACTCCATGCAATCCTTTCTTATGTTACTAGTCATATATCTATACACACACACACACACGCGCGCGCACGCACGCACGCACGCACGCACACAGACACACGCGCGCGTTTAATATAAAAAATCATTCTATTTATAAAAGCAAACCAATATCAACAATTTAAAAAAAAAAACAAAATTGCTATTATGTATTTTTACGCAAATCTCTACTTTCTAATTATTAAATGCAATAGTTATTTCCTCGTGTATATTAAGATGAGGCATTTTGTATTAATATTTTCCTTTAGAAATGTTAAATTAATATTTCATGCCTTCTATCATAAGATTACATTTATACGCATACTCGATAAATTATAAAATAAAAATACATAACGTATATACTATTTTTCTTTTTTATCTTCGGTATGTATGCATGTATATGTTAAATAATTTTGCACAATAAAGTTTGAAATTCATTGAACTTTACCTGCAATCCACATACACAAAATTCCATAATTAGGTACATCTTTCTCTTTTCATCATTATAAAGAACATCTACAAGGTTAATGACGTTCTTATGTTTTAATATTCTTAATAGCTTTATTTCCCTGTTAATGAACATCAGAAATAATCAAAATGTATATACAAATAAATTAATCTATATGTGTATACGATCAGTGTTTGGTTCAACTATGAACGTATATAGTTATATTTTCTTTACAACATGATGCATGTTGTAGGAATGCAATTTTATGACAAAAAGTCATGTAACATTACAATTTCAAGTTATTCAAAAGTAATAATATTATAATTTATTCGACACAAATAATTAATTTATTACTAATAATATATAAATATTATCATTTGTGTTAGTAACATTTTTATATATTGTTATGCAATATAGATGGCAATTGAAATCAAAGTGAAATACATCTAATTTATATAATTATATGTGTGAGAATGTTTAACAAAGGGAAAAATTTGCAACAATGAAATATGATAAAAGTAATTTACAAAAGGCAAGAGATTCCATGATTTTTCCAATCATTAAAGTAATCATTGCGGAAAAAGAAAACAAACAAATAAATAAATAAATAAATAAATAAATAAAAGATACAACTTGGATTCTTAAAAATGAAAATTATTCCATAGAAGGAGTGACAACTTCCATGGTGAATTGCAGAAGATAAAGAATAAATATGTGTAAATATGTATGTATGCTGTGCGCACCAACGTTTATACACATATATCCATATACTCATATTATTACATGCTAATATAGCATACCGTTGAATTTCTCCATTTGGGAGTTTAAGGTGCTTTTTCTTTTTTAGAATCTTAACAGCTCTTCGACACAGAGTTTCTGAATCCAGTACTTCTTTCACCTTACCATAACTACCTTCACCAAGTACATCCCCCATAACATATTTACCGATAAATTTACATTTTTTCTTTTTCTCCTCATATATGATCTGATCTGAATCCACCCTATGGAAGAACATGTTGATTTCATCCAAGCCATAATTTGGATCATCGTTAATCCACTTGACTGGCTCGATATCTCGAAATATTTCATTGTCTATTTCTTCCTCATCCGGGTCACATATCGTAATCCGATTGTCCATTTTCACAATTCTAAGTAAAGCTAATAGTAAGTCACACAAAATCACACAAATTTAACCTATAATACAACCGGCACCACTACTGTTGTGAATTATGATCAGGGGAGCCAAACTCGTAAAAAAGGTAGGAAAGCAAGGGCTTCGAATAACGCCTCTCGTTCGTTTAATAGGTGCGCCCACGTTCCCTTACCATCTATGCGCTCCCTGGTAGTCGAATTTCAAAACTACATCCATACGAAATTATTTATTATATCATACGATTTATAAACATATCGAGAGATATTTATCGTATTCCTCGCATCGAGATATATCGTATTACATTTTTTATTGATTTTCGTTTATATTATAGAGATATATTATTATTATTAGCGGTAACGTTTCATTGGAACTTTCAATTTATCGCGCCCAACGCGTGTATTTGCCGTATCAGTAGAATGGAGCGCTAACGCCGCCACGCTTTTTATAAGCTTACCGCATACAATTTTTTTACATCCTGACATCACGTTCGGTCTATTCTTTCGTTCGAGTGCTTAACCAAATCTGATGGATGTAAGATCCGTCACGTAATTCATACAAGCGGTTACAATTTTATATTGGATACGTCTATTGCTTGACAACAAGAGTTTGTTTCAATAGATTTACGAAAAAAATGAGCGAACTCGTTTGGGGAATAAAAAATGGTGATCTCGAGCAAGTTCGGGATATCGTTGAGAATAAGGCAAATATGACATCTTCTTTCGTAGACTTTAATCATTTTTACAAATTATAACTTTGCACGCTATATATTACAACGACCAATTTTTTTTTTTTTTTTTTTTTTTTTTTTTTTCTTTTTTTTTTTTTTTTCCCTTCTTTTCTCTCTTCTTTATCGCTTTATTTAACTAATCAGTAATCAGTGCATCGTTCACATGATGCAGCAATTTGCTAATCGCTTAAATAACAGCTGCCGACCAATTTTGCTTTGTAATTATCTTTTAAGATTAAAAGTGTAGCATCGATAATGATGCTACATATATTTTATTTTAATATATTCTACATTTTTTATATGTTATAAAGTATATCATTCCATTGAAATATATTTCCTGCTACCTTTTGCTTCATCTAAAATTTTACTTTTCATCTTATTTGCGTGTATACACATCACACACACGCGCGCGCGCGCTCGCACACACAACACATACACACACACACACAGACACGCGCACGCACGCACGCATATATACATATGTGTTTACCCAACAGAATATCGATGTAAATCAAATGATAGATGGAAGAACACCATTACATTATGCTGCAGATTATGGACAATATGATGTAGTTAGATATCTTTTAGAGAAGGGTGCGGATGCTAATGTAAGTTATTAAACTTAATCCTCTCAAAACTTCTTAAAACGTCATACTGCAGTAGAGAAATATATTTAAACGATTAAATAAATCTAATGTTGATGATAATTTTTCAGGCTACAGATAAGCATGGTATAACAACATTACTGGCTGCAATTTGGGAAGGCCATACTCATTGCGTTAAGTTATTATTAGAAAAAGGTGCTAGACCGGATGGATTAACTCCCGATGGGACAAGTTATTTGAATGCCGCCGAGAAAGAAGAAATCAAACAACTTCTCAGAATGCACTAGCAGAAATCCAAACGTATACAAGGCGATAACTTTTTTTATTCTAGTATGTTAATGTTCTTAATATAATATCGCGATTGCTTTGTTTTTAATTTCGTGCATACTTTTAACCATCATATTTATATACATATATATATACACACACACACATGTATATATATATATGTGTGTGTGTGTGTGTGTGTGTGTGTGTTTTAAATGAAAGCTGTCAGAAATATGGGGGTCACAGTTTTATAACGATATGTCGCACATGAAAGATACATAATCAGGGAATTATTTTTTAGTAGATTTTCAATTATACCAATAAGTATAAGTTCTAAATTTATACTGTATAGTAACATCTTTTTATGTGTTATATGCATTGGAATTAATATTATTTTTCCAATTTAACCAAATTATACTGTAGAGAATATTTTGATACATTCTATAAAATGAATTCATTTTAATCTATTTATTATTTGTTTATTAATATCGATCATTCCTTTCACATATCTTTTACGAAGGCTGCTTTAAATCTTATATTTGTAATCACTGAAATTAAGAAAAAAAGAAAAGAAAAAAAAAAAAAAAAAAAAAAAAAAAGAGAAAAGAAAAAAAAAGGGAAAAAAAAGAATTTAGTTACAATATGAACATTAAGTATTACTAAAAATGGAATATCTAACAATGTGAGTTTCCATTTGCATTATTTTTTGAGATTACTTTATTTTTAATCCTGGTTAAAAGTTTCTTTTTCTTAAATATAAACTATGTCAAAAAAGATTACGAATGCGTTTGTGAAGATCATATCTCATATATATTGTCTCGGAAGATATAAAAAAAATGTACAACAATCAAAAATCATAACTCATTGGAGCATTGTTATGAATTTTGTTGACTCTCTTGTCAACTTCATACACATGACTAATAGTTTATTAGAGTGCTGCGCATTCAACTGGCCTATTCTGTGAGATTTAATACCAACTTGATTGGTACGGCATTCATCCACATGCATTGCATCCCTTCTACTAGTAGGTGGTACAAAATTAAACAGATTGTTTAATAACAAAGTTAGCAAAATATTATGACACATATGTAGATGTCTGCTTAGTGGAACAGGCTAAAGAGGAAAAGACTGTAATATATAATCGATGAATTTATGCAATATATAACATGCGTTTTGTATATTTTTGTTCTGTTTTAATGTTATGTCACATTTGGATGTTTGCAAAATGAATACATGTATACATTGATAATACAATTGTGTTTATCTTTTCCCTTTAGAACTTTTCTAAAGGACAGCATAATAGTCCCACCTTGTAGTATATAAAAAAATCTGCATTATTTAAAAATCTTCCTCCCTTTTTCCCATCACGTTTCCTTCACACTTGTACACATGCGACGTGGACATCAGTTGCGTTATTGTTTAGAAAAAATGAACGTCTCTTAGAAAATTCTTATCGCTATTTCGTTTGTACTTGTAACAAATGTATATTGCTCCTCGTAGTAGTATGCTCTGCAATTAAATGTGACTTTGTTCTATTATGGGGGGAGGGGAAAAAGCGAAAAAGAAAAAATTAATAAATCTTTTATGTACCTTAGAGAAGTCGTCCTCTGCAATTTGATGCGCCGCATTTACAAATAATTACTTTACCTGGTATGCTACCTACGTCATAACTATAATTCCATGTTAATTCTTGACCTGCTCTAATGTAATTTAAAGCAAAAAATGCCACCCAGGGAAAACGTACATCGTGCGTATCTACAAATACGTTTTGGACAAAAACGTTTGGGTCACAAGAATGCTGGAAAGAAATGGTGTAATGGTTAATCTATGACAATGAGAACTCTAAAGAGAATTTGTAAATATTTACATTTAAGTAACGGCCTATATTTCCGGTTGTTTTGGCATCCATAATGTAAACAGCCTCATCCTCTCCATAAAAATCCCTTACAGATTTAAACTTTGGTCTATCTAATTGCATAGGCTCTACCGATGGGTCAAATCTACTTGGTTCGCGTCTACTACTTCGATTTTCTTCTTCGTCGCTTATTATAACTGTATCTTGATCCGTTGAACGATTTTCAAGCGTAGAAGATTTTGTAGCAAGATTTTCTAAACTTTTTGTAGTACTTCCATCTTCGCTGTTCTCCTCCGAGCCATCTTGATTAGTTTCGCCTCTTTTACGTTTCCTAAGACGCTTCCTGAAATTACACATAACTGTAAATGTAAAATTTAATTGTTACAACGACAATAAATAGGATATAGAGTAATAGGATAAGATATATTTCACTTATGAAATCATAGTTAGTATATTCTCGTGATATTTTTTAATGTACCTGATAGAAGGTTCATTTGAGTCTACTGAAAAATTTACGTATTTACTGATGTTGAAATCTTCATCAGAATCATTTGTATTGTTCTTGGTATTATACTCTTCGTCGCTTGCAACATTTTCTTTTTTCTTATCTTCTGCAGGAGTTATGGATATTTCTGGATCAAAAACATCACCTTCGTAACCTTCTTTCATACCTTCCACAACTTCAACGTAATCTAATTCTGCAAGATACTCATCTCCATAATTTTTTCCACCTTCGTTTGCACCCTGCGTGCCATGGAAACAAAATATCAATGATAATATATTAATTTCATAGATGATTCATTGAGAAAAATTTCATCTCAACTTGTTCACCTGTTCAGTCAATAGCCGTCCGGCATAGATACAAATAAAAGAACCAAGTGGAATGTCAGTGAGACACCTTATGCCCCAACCTCGAGGTGCCGTTTTGAAGACTTGTAATTTCAATTTAAGTGGATGCTGTACAACTCTGTTCAGACATGTTTTTACGGCGCACTTGCAACCAGAATTACACTCATAAATACCAGTGGTTACTGGTTCTGGTAAACGTTTATAAACATAACCAACAGCTGTATTTGGTACTCTTCCTCCCAAGGTTGCTCCTTGTATCGTTAGTTGCCAACATTGACATTTTGTTTTATCCTGCACAGGCAGATTTTCATTATAAAATATGATTAAAGTCAATGATACTTAATAAATGATGCTTCATACAAGCAAATATATATATATATATATATATATATATATATATATATATATATATATATATATATATATATATATTGCTACCTGGCAATCGTCTTCGCAATCACAGCTACAAAGAAAATTTGGATCTAAATTTAAGTTTACACCTTCTGTTGGTTCCCTTTGAGTACTATATCTAATAGTATCGGGTAAAGCGTGATCTAATTCATTCACGCACGGTATTGGGACATTTTCTACTCCATAACTAAGATCCTGCGAGTACATATTTCAGATTATATCAACTTAGTAATTAATAAAATTGAGAAATATCGTCAAATCATTTTAATCTCATTTATCGTGTGAAATTATATAGAAAAATAATTCTGACATCTACTTACTTTAATGTTAACAAAGCATTTGTCTAAAACAAACTCTGCCAGACAATGGACCCAATAATCAAAATCAAATAAATCTACTGACATTGGACTACCAGTACGACGAAGATAATGATGTAGCTCTTCCATGTTTCGTAATCTTACACCGCATGGTGCTTGATACAATATAACTTTTTTACCTTTAGGAAATTTACAGAGTTGTCTATTCCAACCACATAATAGCGGAATCGAAAGGGGCGAGTATCCTTTTAAATCATCTGGTGTAAAAGATATGCTTTGTATACATTGTGGTCCACATTTATGAGGAACGAATTTCTTCGTTTGAATCTCGTTTTGTGTTTGATAATACTATGAAAAGGAATATTTTCTATATTCTAATAACGTTTATTAATATTTCGGGCACGCACGCACGCACGCACGCACGCACGCACGCACGCACGCACGCACGCACGCACAATATTTTAATTGCATTTTATGCGTTGTTACTTACGACAATGCTATGAGCAGATTTCATTTCTGGAGTAGGATTACAAATAGCTGTATCTGTCCCTATTGGTTTTTTACTAGTACTTTTCTTAGCGACAGCACGAGACTGCGATGGTGCTATTGCAGAGGCTGATTTAGGTGTACTGAAATTTTGATTTTCATTAGGTACAGTGTCCGATTGCTTTCCTATTTGAATATTTTTTGCCTCCTCGTCTACTTCTACGTTCGAAGTATATTCGACATAAGGTAGATTATTTTTCTATAAATAAATAGGAGTACTGATTGAAAAGGAAAATTATTTTAAACGGTATGAAAAATGCTTACATTAGTAGTAACAGGAATACGATGACGAGTAGACGTATTGATAGAAGCATGATGACCCTGCTGCCTAGCATTTGCTTTTAATAGTTCAAGATATAAGGGTCCCAATCTGGCAGAACCTCTATAAATCCATTCTGTTCTTTGATCTGCATCAAAGTACATTTGCACAAGACTCGCATCTACTTGTTTAACCCTTGCAATCCACCATTTAGCATTCCATTCGGTCTTTACTACCTGACCATTTTGTAGTTTTACCATAGGTCTTTCTGGATATGTTTCCATGTATTTTCTTACGAAATCCCGTGACTCAGTAGCTACGTCTTCCCAAACTCTAGGAGAACTTTCGGATACCACAAAGATATCTTTGTGTGTAACATACTGTACGTATCCGTCATCAAAGAACACCAAGTATCTGGCAAGTTAACATCATCGACGTATAAGAATAATTATTCAAATAATCCAATTATATAAATAACATCCAAGAAATATTTCTTATTATCGTTAACCTGTACTTATTGGTAGATTTGGGAGGTTCTGCGATTACTCCGCTATAAAAATTTGAAGTATCCAATTTCTCAACGATTTTTTCATAATTTTCCGTATCGTGAAAGACAGCGATGACTCTGGTACCGACAGGAATTAGAACTTTACTTGGTACTGCTACAGCAATTTGTTTACCAAATACAGACTTGATAACTGAATTGTACTTTTTTTGCAATAATCTTACCCTACAGTGTAATGGACTTTTGGAAACTACATTTTGTACCTAAAAAGAGCATTATTTCCCAGACGGAATTGTTTGGGTAATCAACATTTTTTTCATTATTTTTTTTTGTTTTGTTTTGTTTTGTTTCTGTTTATTTTTTCTTTTCTTTTCTTTATTTTTTGTTTTTTTTTGTTTTTTTTTTTTTTTTTTTTTTTTTTTTTGTTTTTTTCTTTACCTTTGCTTTAATCCATCGCATGAGAGGATGTTTCATGATGTAAACGATACTGTCGATTTCTGGTTGGGCTTTGACAAGAGGACCATTAGGAGGTAAATCCAAAGCTATCGTTTGTTTATTATCTCTCTCAATGGGCAGTATTTCCGGTTGAGAATCTTGCTGCATTTTACAAGGTGACATACGTACTTGCGTGACTTTTTTAGTCGCTACAAGCGGATGAGCAATATTTTCTTCATAATCTGCATCTATTTGAAGTTCCTGAAGCATTCGAATTTGCGGTCTGAAGTCTTCGTATAAACTATTTCTTAACGTGTCCATATGGGAAGTTAATGTTTTTATCTGATCATCAGTGGCTTTATTTCTTTCTGTCGATAGAATTACATTTATTAATACCGCAGTCTTAAGATCTTTATTGAGAAAGTTATTTAATATATACACGCATACATATACACACACACACACACACACACACACACACACAAATATATATATAGATACCATCAATTTGTTTCCACCGTTTTTTCAATTCATTTTGTGCTTCCTTTATTTGATAATCCACATTGTATCGTTTAAAAAGAGATTGCAACGTAATATCCAATTTTTCTTCTAAATCCAAAAGTACTTCCGTTGGTAAATAAGTATCTAAGGTATAAGAGACAAAAAGATTTAAAATAGAAAAGAAAGTTAAATACAGCGTTTAGAATGTAGTCTTATTAAAAAGAATATTTGAACATAATCTCACTGTTGTCATCAAGGTCTTTTTTCTTCTCATCGTCCGACTCATCGCTATCAGAAATTTCTACTTCCACCGTATAATCTGGAAAATCGCACTTCAATAAAGATTTTTGGTCCAAAAGTGCTGCTACCAATTGCTGCCAAAGTAATAAGAAAATCCATGTAGTTTTGATTAAAGACGGTGATATAAGTAATAGAAATTTTTCCATAATAATATTATATACTTTTTGGTGATCCAAAGCAACATTAAAACATTGCTTGCATATTACTTTAGGCTTTTTTCTCTTTTCTGTATTGACACCATAATATGCACACGCAAAGGATGGCGCGGGTTTCATGTCAATTCCGGATTTACATCTAAAGTTTATACAATTATTATTACAAGCTTTAGAAATCTTGGGACTTTTAACTTTATTGTTGGGTAATTCTTCGTCGGAAACTAATTCGATTACTTCCATCTCTAATGTTTTTTATTCACTTTTACCTAAAAATATAAAATAATACATATTATTTTAACCGATATATTTGTCTTTTACGTACACAGATATAATACAATGAGAAGAGGAATGATTATAGTTTTTTCCATATTTTAAAAAAAGGTTTCTTAATTTTATTACCCGATTATTGATATTAAATTATAGATTAAATTTAAAATCTGTATCTGCTCTGTGGAAGAAACAAACACTGCAAGCTATGTCATGGTTATTTCAACAATTGACACACTTTGATGAAATTGCACAATATTTTACAAGTCTCGGCACCTAAAATTATATCTTTTAGTCAATGATTTAGGAAAATATGTCTACTCGTACATTCTAATAAAAATATTATTTATAACGCAAAACAATCAAAGTTTCCTTCGAAATGTCTCTACTTGTGTGCTTTGTGGTTAGGCGATATGTGAAATTAGACGTTGGTGCCATCTGTAAGTAGCGGGAATAAAAGGTAGACAGACTAGGGATCTAGAGGAGGATCGAATTTGAATAGAGAGCATCTAGAAATAATGAGAAGAAATTTCGACTGAATGTTTTCTACATTGCTTTTCTTTATACACACACACATATATATATATATATATATATATATAAACATGCATACATACATATATATATACATATGTACACACGTTATATACTCTTTATTGATATTATCTCATAGGAATCAAGTGTAGACGTAGAGAACATCAGAGAGCGTCAATTAAAGCGCCGATCGGTTCGAGCGAAGATAAAAATGTCAGAAGAAAAGAAATCTATAATAATTATTCTAAACGATTATAGATTTCATAGAATTAGAATTAATAACAGGACATATATTTATTTATTTTTCTTCATTAATTCGACATTATCTTCGTTCGTATATTATTATTTAATGTACGTCGTCGGTTTCATTTTCGCGAAAAATATCATGAAACCATAAATGTTTGTGGGCCGTCACAAATCTTGTCTCACTATCGATTCGCGAAGATAGATCTATAGGCTTCATCGACTCTACATCTCGAAGATCGTAAACAGCAATAATTGATAAAGAAATATTTTTCTGGATTTTTCTTTTATCTTAATCGGCGTATAATCGATCGATCGATCAAAAAGGAATTAATCTAATTCCCCGTTAGAAATTTCGAATTCCTAATACCACCTAAGGATTATAATCTTGATTATTTATCACAATTTATATCGCACGGAACTTTTTACGTAACTTAAATATTAGATCGTAATAGATTTACATGTATGTACGTGCATATTTATCTATCTACGTTTATTATTGTCCTTGGCGAATTATTTTACACTTGTTTCTGCTTGATGTAGGCTTTCCTGTAGAAATTACCGAACAGGTACATGAAGATCACCACGTGCGTCATGAAGCAGTAAGTTAAGATTTTTGGCATTCTGCAGTCCATTACCAACGTTAATACAAGATAAACGATCATTATAACGAATTGGATCTACAAATGTGTTGGTTTTAAGTGAAAAATACGTTATTTTGTTCGTACTTGTCTACAAAACGATTCATTTATTGGATGACTTACCAGTTGGAACAAGGTCATATATTTCTTCCACCATAGATACTTTTTGTATTTTGGGCCCAATGCGGATATCAAGTAATACGTATACATAACGATGTGAACCATAGAGTTGAGTAGCCCGACGATGATACCTTGTTCACCGGGAAGTAGCTTCAGATAACACCACGCGAACAAGGCTGTGGCGCTATGATGATAAATGTGAAGGAAAGTTACTTGGTCCTGTTTCTTTCGCAAAATAAAGAATACCTGGAAAAAGAAAAGAAGAAAAAAAAAAAAAAAAAAAAAAAAAAAAAAAAAAAAAAAAAAAAAAGAGATTGGAATAAAAGGAGAAGACAGAAAAAAGAAAGAGATGAGAAAGTGAAAAAGACGGAAAAAAAGAAGAGCCTAGTTTCTTAGTTATCTTATTAAAATAAAGAAAATCGCATTAATAATAGAAATCGATGCAAGCTAGATAAATGCTTTATGAGACAATTGAGACTAGTACAAATGAGTTGACACAAAAGAATTGAGAAATTTTCTTCCGTTTGAGAAATCCGTAACGATTGTTAACGTTTCAAAATTGATTTCTCAATAATACCTTCTCTTGTACATATTTGCACAGAGTTTCGACACAAAACTATATATCGTTCGATAAATTAATTAATTTTTTCTTTGTTTTTTCTTAAGGATGACGCAACACGTCATGAAATCTTTCACTCGATTCTTTTTTTCATGATATTTATCTTACCGTATCTACAAGCTCGATAATCTTAGCGAAGAAGTACCACCAGGCTGCCGTTGATAACTGCAATATTAAATGAAAAAGAAAAGCAAGACAATTAAAAAAGGAGAAGAACAAAGAAGGGATAAATAAATTCGATCGAAAAATATTAATACTATGTAAAAAATTATATCGTTACAATTTGTAACTGTTCATCGATCGGGGTTTCTAAAGATTCGTCTTTGGACAATTGGTGGGTTCGCAATCTGCATCCGTTCGAACGAATCAAAGCTCTGAGATCGATTTTTGTAGTCTGAAAGTGATCACATTTCTTATCAATTATTGCTATCGTGGCTAAATAATCGATTAAACGAGTTCGATTGGAGTTACTCTTACCAAGGATGTTAACCATATATTAAAGACAATTAACAAAGCGTTATACGCTATTAAAAAGCCTTTGAGTTCGAAGGCCGGACGATTTTCCATTATTTTCGGGCCAATTTTGATAACAAAAAGTAAATATAGTAAAACGATGCAGATTATCGGCCCTGGAGAGCCCATTAACGGCCATGTGTCAACCATGGGATCTAAACAGAAATTCAAAGTTCTTCTATATTTTCGTGATATGATATTCGCGCGTAGTGAATATCAGTAGAAAAGAAAATAAATTGTCAGAGTAAAAGAGTATATCTGATCTATTGTTACGTTAATTTCCGTTTAAAAGTCATTAAAGCGTTCATCGCGGAAATGTTTTTTGGTATTGGATCTGGATCATCGTTCATTAAATAAAAGTCAAATGACTCGATGTATCGAGTTGAATAAAGTTTTGGAGTGATCGAAGAGAAGTCTTTAAGATGGAATTACCTTTTATGTTTTCAAAAATTTCTTTGTAATCAGTCATCTTGGTGCGTCGGAGTCGATGAATTTGTTCGCAGCTACGATACGATACGATAGATCGATCGATTCGCGAAGAGCAACTGATCGTGCGTGTGCGTTTTGAAAAGGAGAACGAATCCGGTCGGGAAAGCTTAGCATGTAAGTAATTTATACGTGCAGATCTTCGTACGGTTTAAGTGGTGCGCGTGCGCGAAACAGAAAGAGAGAAGAATGATGAGAAGAGTCCGAGCCTATATCAAAAACTGAAGGTATCGTTGGCAAGTGCGCGCCATTAAAGAGATCTTCACCACCGATCCGATACCATTCGATCGTTTTTCTTAGTTCTCTTTCTCTCTCTCTCTCTCTCTCTCTCTCTCTCTCCCACCCCACCCCCCTCCCCATCCCTCTCCCCCCATTCCCCACCCGTCAGTCCCTCTTGTCCCTGCGTGTATGCGTGCGTTATGATTGTATGAAGTTTAAATTTGCTTTCATGGTCATGGTTGCGCAATGCTTATGTAACCCTAAAACAACCCTGATAAAATCCAAGATACCCTGGTTTTATCTCTCTGTAACTTTTGTCAAATATAAAAAAAAATGGAATACTAGTTAAATGATTTTTGCGACTGATAAACGCATCTACGCGTATGTATATTATTCGATATCGATCGAATTCATGCAAAAATAAAGGAAAAAAATTTTACAGAACTTTTCATATGTTAATTCGATTACGTTGCATTATCAAAATAAAGGTTAATCGGTACAATAATCTTTTACTGATTACAGTAAAATAATCTTTGCGAAATATTTGAACGAGGTAGACAATTTTCTTAGAAAAAAAGCAAAAAAACGTCTGCGACACAACGAAGATCGAGGTATTTGCCAAGCAAGCACAAAAAATTTTATTTGTCCGGAATAAAGTAAGCGACATTGAGAGGGATCATCTTTACGTCTTTACGTAGACCTTTAATGTAAAATAAAGTTAATTTTTTCGTAATTCATTATGAAATCGTTGTCTTCACGTTGAAATTTCTTTTTTCTATACCGACTTAAGAAGGACACTTGTGTAAAGAAAAAATATGTAAATGTGCGTAGAAGCGCAATTATTTCTTTTTTTTTATTCGATTTATGTAAATTATTAATGAGCTTACAGTCGTCAAGATTTTTTACGCATCTGACAATAGCTGTAATTTTCATTCACATGGGCTTACAATTTATTGAAACTCTGATAAATTATTTTTGTTATTAGCGTAAATTTCACGAAGCCCATGTTAAAAAATACAATCGCTCGTATGAAAAAATAAGAAAGGATCGACATACATCGCTTACTCATTTCTGATCTTGGCTGACATAGACGGAATTATAATGTTGGTACTTGGTGATCGGTACAATTACCAAGGAGAAATATAATTCCCCGGACATTACGGTCGATTCGATCCAAACTTTATTGTTTTTTCAAACGCCGAGACTTACTATGAGATATCCTAATGAGGATGTCAATCCTCAAAAAGGATGTTAAGTAACGACCGAACTGACCTCGAATTTTCATTATTGCTCTTTAACGTTTTTACCGCGGTATAATAAAGTCGCACGTAATTTCTTCAAAAAGAAATCATTGATAGGATCTCTATGATTTTTTCTAAAACATTAATGTTCCTGTCCCGTCAAATTTTTCCTAGGTGTGCGGGTTTTCTTGTAAAAGCGGTCATAAACAGAGAATTTGGTATGGACCTTTCGTCAATAGCTTTCTATCTCTTGACGGCCTTTCGAATCAAGGAATGGACCAAAGTATAACGGGACATTACCTCTTATCGAAACTATAGTTGGTTAAGCGGAACTTGTTCCACGCATCAATATCCGTTCTTTTTTTTCCTTATTCACCGCTTCGATCCTTTCGACCGTCGGTGGACCGAAGAGAGAGAGAGAGAGAGAGAGAGAGAGAGAGAGAGAGAGAGAAAGAAACATTCGAAAATAAGTAGGTCGGCCGGCTTTTTTCCGAGCAACGGTGAATTCATTCCAGACTGTTAAGACTCGACAGGTAGCTTGTACAATCTTCATACTCTTCTTCGTGTTTTACTATAGAAGTCGACAAGAAAATCATCCAACGCTAACGATTTCGATTAAATGATATATTTCTTTTTATGTCGAGCCTCAATAATATTTTGAACGATTTTGGTAGAGAAAGTTATTCCTTTGTTGTTAAGTCATTGAAATTAATATTTTAGATAGTTTCAATGACAATTACGTTCATTTATATTCCATCGTTTATTAAAAGATTTTAACCGTCCTCATTTTGAATAGAAAGCCTTCGCATTAAGAATAATGTATTGCTTTTTATGTATTTTTCTATTAATATACGAAGAAAGTAGGTATTTTTACATATTATAATTAATCAAAATTTATAGAATTTAGTCATATGTAACAAACATTTTTCTGCTTTTCTTTTTTTTGGTCATTCATGCTCGACGAATGGCGGTGAATGCTAATCGTACGAATAAGTGTACGTGTATTAAAAGTGTTTTAAAAATATAAGTATTCACAATTAGTTAATGTATACAGCTGTGCCGTAGCCGTTTCGTGTTTTTGGTCATGCGAAAATGTTTACCATTTTACAGTGGAATAATCCTTTAAAAGCAATTTTAAGAGCAATTTTAAGAGTTATTACAATAACATTAATTTTCATCAAAAAATCCATTCCAAGATTCATCCTTCATAGCATTCTACTTATATTCATTTTCATCGGCAAGTGCAGGCTTAAGATCTAAATACAGGATTAATAATCTAAATTCTTAAAAAAGTTTCTCAAGACTTCAACGAACGCGAACATATAAGCCCGGGGTAAATTAAACTCTGGAACTCTTATCTAAATTAGCTATAAATTCGGAATCGATTTTTATTGTACTGTAATTACAAGTTTTTACTAAACCTAATCATGCTAGAATAAGCATATGATATCATCGAATAAAATTTAAAATAGTCGATGATGGGAATCTTAGAATAATAATAGTAATAATAATAATAATAATAATAATAATAATAATAATAATAGTAATAATAATAATAATAATAATAATAATAATAATAATAATAATAATAATAATAATAATAATAATAATAAGAAGAAGAAGAAGAAGAAGAAGAAGAAGAAGAAGAAGAAGAAGAAGAAGAAGAAGAAGAAGAAGAAGAAGAAGCTAATATCTGTAAAAATTTTCGTATATGATAAAAGTATAACTCCTCGACTAAAATGCGATGTGTATTTTACCGAAGAGCTTCCAAAATGTAAAAATGTACACAAAAATTGCTAATAAATGTATAAAGGTTAGAAAAGGAATGTGTGTTAATTGCTTCATGGATATAATAATGAAACAAAATAAATTTACTTTATTCTAATTACTTCTTTTGATTCAATAATTTCTATAGCTAAAGCTTTTTTGTCATGGGCTACTGACTTAAAGTTGCATCGATCGTATATTTCAAAAAAATCGTATTATATATTCTAAGCACGTACAAATTAGAAACGGTATATTCGCCTGGCGGCAAAAATTTTCGAAAAAAATTTTATGAAGATTTTGTCAAATTTTCGGAAATCTTTGATTTTCCATTCGACAGTTTAACGCCACTTTGATCCGTTTTAGTCGAGACGCCGTTTCCATCGATTTAAAATGATTACTTTTTTATATAACTCTTGTAATAAAAGTCTGTAAATAGTATTACGATAAAGATAAGGTGCGGCATGAATATTAATATTGGCAACTTGGGATAACCGCAATCCTTGGTAAAAATAGCCAATGAAAATTGTAACAATATTATAACAAATTGTAGGAGTTGTAATTGAGTAATGTATTTCTTCCACCATATTTTACCAAGCTTTAACGATGTCCATAGATAATAAGAGTACATAATTGTGTGAACGAACGAATTGAAGAAACCTAAAAATATAATTATAATATATCAATGATTGGTCGTCAACGATTGATCAATTTTCTTCCTCCAACTCCTTGTTCTCGTTACCTAAATATATGCCTTGTCCACCAGCCAAGTATCTTACGCCTATCCATGTTATAATTACCATTCCAGTATGATGATAAGTATGTAGGAACGTCACTTGATTCTGCTTCTTCCGTAATACAAAGAAGATTGTGTTCAGAAGATCAAATATCTTGATTATGTAATACAACCAAACTAGAAATGCCACCTGTATTCACGATTTGTTTTATTCCTTTTCTTATATTCTTATTTACTTTTTTCTTTTTTTATCTTTAAAGTTGGAAACATACGATTTTTCACTTACCTGTAAGGCCTGTTGATCATTCGAATAGTCAATAGGCAAGCAAATAAATTTCGATTTCCTTATCAATCCTATTGAAATGCCCTATAAAGAAAAGTGAATGGTTGATAAATATTTCAAATCGGATATTAGAGTTATTTCGAATAAAAAATTCTGAAGTACAATCTTAATTTGGAATAATACTTACCATAACAAAAATATATCCATTTAATATGATTTGTATAACATTATACAGCTGCAGGATCTTGTTCAACTCAAAAGGTTTTCTTTTTTTCATGAATGCGGGTCCACTTACATAAATAAATTGGAGATAAACTCCTATGATGCCGAAAAGATACCAAAATGATCCCACGAATAACCAATCTTTTGTTCTAGGATCTAAAAGTGAATTGATTTTCTTCATTTAAGTAATTTGCTTTTTCTTTTTTTTTTTTTTATAAACTATAACGTCGAATGCGTAATAGTGACATCATAAATATCAACATTCAGGCGCATTTTGTTATTACTATTAATACTCGATGCACGTCAATATAATATTCTCTTTCGTACATTTTTCGATCGAGTTTTAACTTAATAAAAATTTATCTATAATTAATTAAAGTACATCGTAAAACAAATAAATGTCGGCATTAACGTTATCTCGAAAGAGGCGAATTTTTACTTGATTATTATTTGATTAGACATACATATATTACCTGTTTTATATTCAGTAATATAATGATATTGATTGTAGAGATGATTAATAAAAGTTATCATTTTCTGTAAGGACTTTTCAGATTTGTGTAGCTTCACGGTCCCTTTAATCTTAGCGCAACAACGGTATGTAGAAAATAAAAGCCGATTCTATAAGTTACGTTGATTTTTACATTCAAAATACTATTTGTTTCGTAAAACATTCGATATTCGATATAATCAACGAACAAAGGCCACTGAAAATTAAACCAAACAGTACGAAATATCTGGACATACTGAAATTATCAATTTTCATCGTCATTAACATTTTGTCCATTGTATTATAATTAAAATCCGGTTGTAGAAACTCATGCATTTTCTTCCTATCAAAGGAAGAAAAATACAATGAAACGAAAGTTCTCGTCATTCCGTTTTTAATTATTTATTTATCGTTACGTTTCCCATTTGCCATAATTTAATCGGAAACTACCAAAATTATCTTTCTTCTTCCTATTCCGAGCCCTTCATAACTTTTTTTCGACGAAGAGAGTAATAAGAAAAATTATAAAGAATAATTAGCAATTATTTTAATTACCGAAAGAAATGAAATAGAGATATGCATACGTATACACACATGCGTACATACATATGTACGTACGTACATACATACATACATACATACATACATACATACATACATACATACATACATACATACATACATACATACATACATACATACGTACATACATACGTACATACATACGTACATACATACATACGTACATACATACGTACATACATATGTACATACATACATACATATATACGTGTATACATACATCTTATTTGCATGTGAAACACAACAATGTAGATTATGCCATGCATAATGTTTTATTTTAAAAGATTATATTAAAATTATCTTGTATTAGAATTGTAAATGTATGTCCAATAGTTTTATAAAATTTTCATTTGATCATCGGAATTTTCCTTGATTCAGAAATTAACCGAATGTAATCCTATGATTTATTTTATAATACACACACGATTCTTGAATTTGAAAGGAAAGAAATAACCAATTATTAATAATTAATTATGGGGTATAACAAAAAAAAAAAAATTTACCTGTGTACGAAAAATCTTATCTTATGCTAATAATAAGCGTAAAAATTTTACAACGGAAGCGGCAGAGCCAAGGTCATAACCTTTAACAATAAACGAGTTCATGAATATACGATGATATATTATTGCGATTGATAAAATAATTTCTATCGATAATATTATAGTAGGGATGCCGTTTTAACGTTAGTTAACCATTATTTAAGATTAATCCTACAGTTTAATCATTCTAAATGTACGTGCTCGTGCTCGGAAGGAAATATAGACAAATGAATAATAAATAGAAATCATAGGAGCGCGATTTAACAAACATCTGTTTCCTTGATAATAATTCATTGTTCCTGATGAAAATGTTAAAAAATATTCTTCTAAAAGTCGGATATTTTGGTAAGAAAAAAAGAAGAGAAAGAAGAAGAAGAAGAAGAAGAAGAAGAAGAAGAAGAAAAATGGATCAAGAGCAAAACGATCGATCTCCCTGTAACATAGTATTTATTACGTATTTATACTATACTTATCTAGGTAGGCATGTATATTACCTTTTTTCAATGAATTTTTTCTAATGAATTTGTCAATGACAAATCAGATAACATATGTCCTTATGTAAAAAGTTGAATCTCCGTTAAAATTTCCTTCTTTCCTTCCTTCCTTCCTTCCTTCCTTCCTTCCTTCCTTCCTTCCTTCCTTCCTTCTTAAGAGAAACATTTAATAATTCGCTCGTATCCGAAAAGAAGGGTTAATAAAGAGATGGCTCTAAAATTTGCAATATTTATTAATTGATAGATAGACAGATAAATACATACAAACGAGAAACGATATCAGAATCCGGAGATACCTTTAAGAAAGTGTCGACGAAATAAACGGTACAATGGTTCCTTACACTAGTTGGGCTGGCACTAGAAAACTACTACAAAACGGCATCCTATTTGCGTAAAATAAAGAATTTCTCGACAATTTGATGAACGCAATACGATTTTTTAACGTTTCTTTTTTTCTCTTTAGTTTTATTTTTCTATATTTACGTTTGTAAAGTTACGCCAAAGTCAGGTTGAGTATTCTAATAATAATAAGTAATGACAGTCATAAGCAGTCATGAGCAACGTCTTTCCCATCGCTCAATCCGTTCCTCCATTACTTAACTTTAGTAGCCATCGCTTCTTCCTGATTAAAAACAAATGACGTGCAGGCTATAGGATATGAGTAGGTAGAATAGAGGTATTTACATATCTCCGGTTGTCGTTTAAAAGTTTTGTGTGGCTATGAAATGGTATCGTAGAATTATCCTTTGTTTCTCCGATCCGATCGCGAAAAGGATGGACATGACGAAAACTTGTCGCGATAAAAAAACAATGAAACGTCAAGGAGAGCAAAGAAAAAGTTGCGTTTAATTATTGTCCAATGATTGTCCAATTGATATTGTACAATCGAAATATATTAAATCGACATACTTGCTGTATATAAGATATCGCTAAAGAATATTATCGTAACTAAATGTCCAACCAACAGAAGGTATGCACGAAACGATATCTAAGTACGAAACGAATAACGTCGCGAAGTTAGTCAGTAGACTAGCAGTACATAATCTGATTTCGTTGTCCTATACTAATAGATTACTTGGCTAATTAGTGTTTAAGGAATATTATGTAAGAACATTTAATTATAAACTTCATTATACCAAAATATCGAAATTCTGATCTAGCCGTAGCTAGTAAAATATAATTTGATTTTTCTTTTCTCCTAAAAATGGTTTTATATCTTTAAGTTGTGACAGTATCCTTTTAGAAGTTCGATATGTACTCGTCGAATAGGCACGCATATATGTCTCAACGTTTAATCCTTGAAAAGATTGTTTCTCTTGTTAAATCTTTTTTCCACTCCAAGTTTCACTTTCTCAATTCGATTTATTTTTAACTATCTCACTATCGTTTTGCTCATATTTCTTCTCAACGTTGTGAGATTTCATATAGGAGGTAACGTAAAACGAGCCGAAGAGATATATGAAGACAAAAGCATTGATGATCAAGAGAACAATCGGGAATTTTGGAAAATTGCAACCGTTAAATAGAACCAGACTGCTGTGAATGCCGATTATTACGAATTGCAAGAGTTGCAACCTCGTCAGATATTTCTTCCACCAAAGATAGGGCTGCATCTGTGGTCCAAACGCAGTGAGCATGTAATAGGTATACATGATGATATGTATGAAAGAGTTGATAACGCCGAGCAAGGTCCCGTGTCCACCAGGAAGCCATTTAACGGCGACCCAAGCGGCAATAGGCATTATCCCATGATGATAGACGTGTAAGAACGATATTTGCTTCTCCTTCTTTCGTAGAACGAAGAATACCGTGTCCAGTAATTCGATCAGTTTGCACACGAAGTACGTGTATACGCCTCGAGTCATCTGTTCAAAGATAATAGTATTAATAATCGATAGTATAATCGATTGGCATAAATTTTCTCGATATTTTTATACTAACCCTTAATGCTACTGGATCGTTCGAGTAATCGATCGGTTGACAATAAAAACTGTAATGGTGGAACCATCCTGACATCAAACCTTCGTAAACGATGTATATGCTGACCAATACTTGGATAAAATTGTAAACAATCAGCGTATTCTTCAAATTATATGGCTTTTTGTCCCTCATATATCTCGGTCCGGCCGATAGAGAAAAGTATAAGTAGGTAATGAGGATGGTCAATATCGGACCTGGTCCCGATACCAAGAACCAATCTTTCGTTCTCGGATCTAAAAAACGTAACTTGTTAGCTCCTTAAATAATCGCTAACGAACATGATCTTTTTCTCTTTCTTCTCTTACCATTCCTATTGTACATTAAATCCTTATACCATTCCACGAGACCCGACATCTCTCTCTCTCTCTCTCTCTCTTTCTAATCGTCCGTCGACCTGAAATATCATATGCATTTATTACCTTCGGATTAAATCAATTTAATGTAATTAAATAAATTATTGATTAAAAAAATTAAATCAATATCTAATGCTTTGTCATGGCGCATCCATTGTCGAACTAGAAAGAGAGAGAGAGAGAGAGAGAAAATCTTAATCATTTCGATCGACACAAGTTGTAAGTCCTTGATGAGGGAAACACCTAGAGCGCACATAAATATATCACTTTCGAGCGATTATAATCGCTACTAATGACTATTTTCGAAGGGTACAATTACATGAACCATACGAATACACCATTCTTATCGAGCATCCTTACTTAAATAATGATCGACCGTTAGGATAATCCACCAAATGGATTACGTTCGCAAGCATAGCGAACGATTATTTTCCAATGCCATTGTCAGAATGTCCATTTCGCCATTTTCCAATCTGTGTGTTTCTTCTATCTCCTTTGACGAGGACAGATCAAAGAAAATAACTATAACCATTCTTATCACGATAAAGGATAACTTTAAAAAGAAATGTGCGATATATGCGATTGACTGCCATTTAATTTAATTTTTCAACATACTGCTCTTAGTTCCGAAAGAGAAATATAAGTACATTGTACATCCCTGTATATTTCAAAGCATATTAGGACTTTTTCTTCGTTCGTCCAAATAAACCGAAAAATGTATAGTGTTTTAAAGTATGACTTCTCTCGATTTGCGAAGTCGATTGGCGAGTTAAGAAGAAACGAATCGAAATTAAACACTTTTGTACGCAGACGTTACAAGAATGTATGTACGCGACGCAAGTCCGAGGAGATAGAGGTTGCCAATCGTTTCGAAAGATGAGAAAAATGCGCGAGCTCGACTTGAGTACCAAGGTGAACCAGATCGTCGAGGCACAATGAAAACATCCATTACAGTTTACATTTTACTTTTACTCTCCCTTTCTTCGATTTCTCGTGTTCCCTCCTCGAAGCCGGCAGTTCAAATCGTTCTCGCGGCAGTTCGTTGGCACAAACGAAATTATTCAAAATACGAATACGCGTTTTCCCTTTGCTCGAGAAAGGAGAGAGAGAGAGAGAGAGAGAGAGAGAGAGAGACGTTTTTCTTTTTCAAATACAATTTCATGTATGGCTCGGGTTAAATGTTTCCAAAAAAGAAAAAGAAAAGAAAAAAGAAAAGAAAGAAAAAAGAAAAGAAAAAGAAAAGAAATGTAGCAAAGTTAAATATGTCGGAATATCGAGGAAATATGCGAAATATGAGTGACAATAGATAGATAAATTTATTTATCGGGTGTTCGATAATAATTCGATAATAATCGAGTTTCGTAAGATCGAAAGGCTTTGCCGATCGACCTACGTAAGATGACCTACATCGCGCCGATCTGCAGGTATCAAGTCTTATTTGAGAGAACTATCTCGAATTATACTCGACTATTATACTGTATTAATAACAACTATATCGTCGTTATTAATAAAAAAATCCCAACTCGCGAGCCTCGAGAAAGACTATTCTTGATTTATAACATTTTCTAAGGATGTTTCAATTCAATAAAAGCAGACGGTTTAACTTTATGGATGGATGGATGGATGGATGGATGATAAATAATTTTGCCACGTAAACGTTTGCCCGTCGTCTTAGGACCAACTTTTTGAGAATGAGAACCTAATGAGGAGAAAAAAATGTTAAACCGGTTTTATCAGACGGACGTAGAGTGAGAGCGAGGAGAAATAAAGAATGAGTACGCGCGCGTACGTAGGTATGTTTTACGAATGAAAACTATATCGAAAATAGTATAAAGTTATGTGCGATTGATAATTATATAGACATTAAATAACGTCTGCGCATTTTTATAAAACTTGTCAAAAAGAACAAGGACGAAGGAACACGGGCGTATAACGTAAGTCATTATTAATGACTTACGTTACGAAAGACGTGCTGCGAGATTTGAGAGTATCACTAAAATTATATAATCCTCCGGGATCTCGCTTTCCTTTTTATCGATGCCCGAGGGTATATCATGCCTGACCGACTAATGAATTCTTTTCCTTACCTCTCTGAAAAACCGGATTTGGCCTTGAAGCTAATTCAAAAAAGTTCGATGCTCCGAATCGCAACAGCAGTTATATTCAGCGGCAAACGAGAAAGAAAGAGGGTGGAAGTGAGAGAGGGGGGCCGTAGGAGGAAGGGGGAGAGAAACGACGACGACGACGATGACGATCTTATTATCGTTTGGCCCCGAGTTGAGAACTCAGACTTCTTTTACCTTGAAATCGGCTTTAACCGATTGTGACATAGACAAGAAGACGCGGCTCCATTCACTCTCTCCCTAAGGGGATAATAAACACGATGATAAGTGTTCGAGCAGAATCACGCGATATTTTACAATAATTCATTTGATGGTTTCCCATGACGACATCTTTCAGCAATTTACATTTCCAAGAGTTGATTTTTCTTTTCTAACTTTTTTCTATCTTCGTAATTAACGAAGAATTATACAAATGATATACGCATAAATAAAAATAATTTAATAAGTGCACACGTTCCTTCGAGGTTAAACGATAATAATATGTCGCGCGAACGTCGTACGATCGGCATCGTTGAATTTCTCGGACGCGTCCTTAGAAAAATATAAAACAGAGACTATCGTACAAACGATCAAAGCGATCTAACGAACAAAATGATCAACGGTACAGACGCGCAAACAGATTTCGGGAGACAAGCAAGGTAATCCTATCCTAAAGGCTTACCTACCCTTTGATTACTCGAAAACTCTCTGTCTTACAAAGTATTTAAAAAGATCCTTTCTACCTCGCTACCATCCCAAAAAGATCAAAGAAGGAGTGAAAGGAACGAGAGGATCTTCGTTTTCGCTTTTATCGTAGACAAACTCTCTCTCTCTCTCTCTCTCTCTCTCTCTCTCTCTCTCTCTCTCTCTCTCTCTCTCTCTCTATCTCTCTCTCTCTCTCTCTATCTCTCTCTCTCTCTCTCTATCTATCTATCTATCTATCTATCTATCTATCTATCTAGCCATTATCAATTTCTTACCGTTATCAATTAGTACAAAAAAACACTATCAAAACCACAACACTACGTTTAATCTTGGATTAATATTTGTCGAACAAATCGTGAAAAGCACTTATCTTCTTTTTTCTTCTTTCTCTTGTCCTTCTTCTTCTTCTTTTGTCTATTTATTCTATTTGAAAATACACCGTTTGTAATACGTAGATAATAAAGCAATATATAAAAAGATTGGATATTGCTTTCGGTAAAAAGAGTTGTCTTTCCGTTCGAAGATGAAAATTGTAATTTCGTTGATTAAACAAATGAATTGATGATAAAGTGATGATAAAAGAAAATTAGCAAAAAAAAAGTGGTATTCTTTCGGAATTAAGAAGCCGCGCCGAAAGTCTCCAAGCAACTGCATGAAGAACAAGAAACTGTGCGAGCTTATATATGTAGAATGTAGACGATGCTTAATCAAATTTTATTACAATCGTAATAACGAAGAGCAAAGATTTTATCCCCCGCTATTAAATCGAAATAAATTAACGGAAATAGATTATAATACTACAATTATTTCTCTTAGGATTTGAATAAATAAAATACACTTGTAAAATATTTATCATCAAACGATTACAAACATAATTTTCTGATCTATAGACCGTGATAAGCGAATCAATAAATGAATACCTGATTATAATGGCTATTTAATATTAATTCAATCACATGTTTAACCTTTCATATATATTTATATTACTATTATGGAGTGAATTTATTCATTCTTATTATTTAATTTTTTTCTTCTTCTATATTGTTCATTCTATATTTTTTATCAACAAATATCAAATATATTTTAATAGATATTAAAATTCAATGATAAATAATTTTTCTCAGTATTAAATTTAAACATATCTAAATTCAAATGAAGCGCGTTTAATTGTTATTTATTGACAGAAAGATGTCATCTCTAAGATATTCGAAAAAGAAACAAATTTGTAATTCTCAAAAGAGATCCTAGAGGACAGACAAATCGAGGAGCGAGATAGGGTGGAGCATAGCCTTTTGATGTTTTCATCGTCTCGTCATTATTATTAAGCTGCTTACGAGTCAATCTTGTATGGTTATTAAGTTTACATCTTATTTTTCTTTATTTTTGCCCTCCCTCTCTCTCTCTCTCTCTCTCTCTCTCTCTCTCTCTCTATCTATCTATCATCCTTAGTCATTAATTGCGCACAACTGCAGTCGGAATAATATAATGTGTGCAGTACGGATCACGTGTTTATTTCTAATAACATGTTTTATTTATCAAGGTAAATAGTCTCATGTTTTTTTCGTTAAAATTTTTAAACCGTTAAAGTGTGGTAAAACGATTAAAAGTGATAATAATACTAATGTAGAGGTTATATTTTTCTAATAAACGATGACTCTTTTTCTCTCTCTCTCTCTCTTTTTTTTCCCTACAGCATCTGCATCCTGCCAAATACCATTGATAATAAGGGGCTCTTGGTTTTCTTGGGAGAATGGGAGGAACACGTTGACAGAAATAAATGCCGAAACTATGACAAATCGAGGATATTGTATAAATATGTTGGAAGAATATCATGTGAATTATACGTTTGTATTTCGCAAAAATGTTTGTTATCATTGTGTAAAACTGATTGTTAGAACGGTTAATGTATTAGAGAAACTAGAAGGTAAGGAGATTTAATAATAAATGTCATTTTGTTCGTTGTTATATCAAATTTATGATTATTTTAGCAAGCTGTGTAAATTTACCCACCGGTGTTGAACCTACGGTAGAAAACGTCTGCAAAGGATTACGTCCTGATCAGCAATTGATAACATTATTTTCTGAAAATTATGTTCCTGTGAATTGTAGATCGTCGCTCGAAGGTGTATGGCAGTTTGCCTATCAGGCAAGTTTTCCTCGATAATACTTAGAGAATCCTTAGATTCTTCATTTTTCCTATATATAAAAATATAGATTATCCCATTTTTTGTTGCAGAATCGATTCAGGTTTACAGGAGAATGCAATCATCCGGATGCGCAAATACGTTCTTGTCAAACAGCAGGAACACAGTTTCTTATAACTAATCAAAAGTTCAATATAACTTACAAACAGTGTCAGGGCATGAAAGGAACCTTCGACGGATGTTGGTTCATATATTAATATTTAAATATCTCTCTCTCTCTCTCTCTCTCTCTCTCTCTCTAAAAGATCATTATATGTCTAAGCACATGTCGTTTCATTTTAGTGGTAGAATACAGCTGTTTGGGTGATTGGTTCGTAGAAAAGAATCACTTTTTTGCTGTAGCAAACACAAAAGAATCTAGAAAGGACGAAAAGTACAGGTGTTTTTTAAAAAATCGCGATGACGATTTATACATTGGTGTATCGATTACAGCAGAATGTAATACTTTGAAAACAGTCGAGAAGAGTCCTGAGAGATTAAGAGTTACGCCTGTCAAAGCTGAATTAGTAGAACCTGGGTGTCGCTTACCTCAAGATATGCATGGGAATTGGATAAATACTGCTAATATCGATGCGGACGTTTTCATTAATGAAACGCATATCATCGAAACGTGGTACCCGGACGAAGGCCGTTATAGGCGTACAATTTATGTTTGTCGTGAATTAAGGGATAGTAGGATAATGATGGCACGATTAACGGTCGATGGCTGGTATGTTTTATGTATAACTTGATAAAATGAAAATGTATGATATATACGTACACAGATGCGCAGAAAAGATCGTAGGATTTCGTTAAAAAGAAAGTATACACATGATGATGACGATCTTGAAATGAAAACAAAAAGAAACGAAAGAAAATTCTTTGCCCTAAGGACTATTTCCTAAAAGATCATAAATGAAGGAGATATTTAGAATGATTGAAATACTCCATAAAGTGTGTATTATCGTTTTTAAATCGCTAATAATATAAATCATTTGCTGTTATAGCCAAAGGGATTACGTTTGTTTCGATGTTGTTACGCGGCATCACAATATCATTAGATACCGTCGTGGCCTTGCCGTTATTAAGGATGATTTTCATACTGTTTGCTCTTGGGTCCAGTTTCAAAATACAGAAGATTGGAAGTACGACTTATTTTTAGGTGTGCATAAAAAAAGGGCGCCTTCCTTTCTTTTTTCTTTTTTTTATCAATTTAATCTCGATCTATATTAGTTTTCTCGTCGCGCTTCTTCCACAGCGAAAAATCCTGTTCCCGTACGTTGTCCTGTCGCTGGAAAATATATGTTTAAGCAGAAAGGAGATGTACTTTTCGAAACACGTATCTTGGGTGGTGTCACACTGTCGCCACGTCCAAATATCTATTGTAAGCAAAATATTTCGGATTTTTCGGTATGCGATACAGATCAAAAAGAAGTGGCCATAGATGAGAACTATTGTTTGTCCGTGGATTATTTAGGAAAGCCAGTGGATATTTATAGTAAGTATAAAAGGTTTTATTAGCGCCTTTTATTTATTCATTATTTCAATTAAATCATTATTTCTCATTATAGGCGAACCCGATTATAAAATGAAATGTATTGGGTATTGGAAAGAAAATTTAAAATCCTATCTTATTACATACGACGAATTAGATCCTTTCAGCAAGTACCGTTGTTGGGTATATCAGAGAGCAGATTTAAACAGAGTATTAATGTCTCAGGCAATCGGACCATTTTGCGATCTTAAACAAGACGTTACGAGTAGCAATTATACAGAAGGTGCAGCAGTTGCACTCGAATTGCAAGTACGTATAGTAGTTACTTTGTTTTTCCTTTTTGCCTAACGTTACACATAAAGGGCAAAAGGGAAAGCCATTGTTGTCGGTGTGACGACCATGTCAACTATTTTTGTTACAGGAATACGAACGAGAACGCGATCAGTGCCCGATGCATTTTGATGATGGCAGTAATCCATGGATGCAGACTGAAAACTATATTAAAGTTTTCCGTTATGGTAACGGTAACGATAACGCGATCGTAACGTCTCCCTTATTGCTTACGGGACTCTTAGTCTTTCTTACTCGGCTCAATTTTATACATGTACGAGTGTAGCGCATATGTATCTCTTCAAGATCATATATTTTTCTATTAAAACTATATTTTGCTACAACACTGGCAATGATTCGATGACTACAGCTCGTTGATCATCATCATCGTCATCGTTTCTATTCGACGATGTTTAAGACGTTTATTATTTTTACAATGGAGAAGAATTTCAAGTACAGTGTGTATATACATATACGTATATATGTGTATATATATATATACACACACACACACACACACACACAATTAAGAAATGGTTGAAACGTGAATTAATCGCATTTATGCATGTACATATGTGCGGCCCCGCCAGTAACAGCTGGCGTTGTCTACACTAAATTTCTCTCGTTTAAAATGATTTCTACGCAACGTGCACCTTCTTTTAGGTCATTGACGAAAGCGAATTCGACGAAATATAAACCACATATGTACTAACTTATTCAAATCCAAATAACTTAAATTCATTTAATTTCTTTTATCTCGATTACCAAACAATAGTAAACAGTATTAAAAATAGTGTAGACTATGGATAAATGTTAAATATTCCGTCCAAGTTGTGCTTTAATGTACATATATTAATGTGCATATAACAACGTTATTTTATTTACCGATATCAGAATATTGGAGATAGTTTTCTTTATAATTTTATTTAATGAATGAAAATTTTATACATTTGATTAGTCTAAAAGCATTGATAAATATAAACATATTATATAGATATAGTACTATACTTTTTTTTCATACGGCATACGAGTTATTAAAATGAACTTGTACAAGCTTTATTTATAAGCCATGTCACAGATTGTTATTTATAATCTAAATAAATAAAAATGTGTCGAAAAATAAACAGTGCCTTTATTTGGTCCAGCTGACTTTTGGTATGTCAAAGTGCTCTGTCAAACTATCCAAATGCCTATTGAATTCTTCGACGCGTTGTTTGTGTGTCATAGAAGCCTTCTGTTTTATCCTCTCATTTTGCTGAAATAAATACCAACTATATGAAACATACTATTCCCTCTCTCACTCTGTGTGTGCGTGCACACAGCGTTTACCAACGAAGGAAAGAGATTACCATTTTTTCTTGCATTTTTTGAAAAGCTATTTCCGCCTTTGTACGCTTTATTTCAATATTCCTTGGTATCTCCTCTTCGATTTTATTGGCTATCTCCACTAGTTTCTTACTTTTGCTATCTTTATTCTTTTTCCTAATGAGTAAATGAAATAAAATATTATCAAACATAAAAGAATATTTAAGGAATATTTATTTTATTATTAGTCCTTAAAAATAAACTTAACCTCAAATCACAAACTGTTCTATGGTTGTACTTACTTTTTGCTCACGGTCTGATCGTTTTTTAATTTAAGAGGTCCTTTAGCAGCATGTGCATAAGGATCGTCCTCGTCGTCGTTTGTCGGAGGCATGATTTAATATTAATTAATCAACGCAATAGATTGTACAGTAGTCAACAAGTTGACGGCGTAAAGTCCCTTGACAAGTAAGAAGGTAATTAGACCTTAAATCAAAATCAAGGTAACGACATCTAGAGTGAAGTGAATTTCTTGCGCGTGCGCAAAATACGAAGAATCTTCTCACCGGCAAAAGAAGACTGCGGTATGCGTATGCATTATCCTAGGATATGGAAACATATCTGGGATGATATAAAATGCTGGATAATATAAATTCGTAATGTCGACGCAACTTAATGGAATATTTGTAATAAGTATGAAATGATGAAGAAAGTCAAATAAACGCAGATGAAGTAAACGTATGTAATTAAAAGTACAAGATGAATAAAGTATTATAATAAAATCATATACGTTCCCCAATGAGATTAGGATTCGGTACATAGGCGAGCATCCATTTAAAAAATGGATTATAGGGTTTTATTTATATGTATATATGCATATATACGTATATACATATACATAACACACAATCATATTTTATAGAGCATAATAAATTGATATCGTATAGTCCATTATTCTTCATTAATTATACAAGTTTACTCAGCATCGTATCATGTACATTTAGCAATCAATCCTTTTAAATCTCTACATGGTGATCTTTTAATCGTTATCAAGTAATTTTAAGAGATTGCGTATTATATAGTAATTAATATTAATACCTTTGAGCCTGTATTTGTATCAGCTATCATTGTGGTCTATCATAATCATTAAATACTATTATGCTCCAATAGTACAAGTTCAAATAATAGCACTGATATTTGAATCGAGTATCTAAAACCGAAAATATAAAAAATTGTTCCTTAACGCTAGCTAGCCCTCAGATTATTCGAGCTTTTCATCATGTTACAATCCACAAAAATGTACTTGGCATAAGCATTGTTTTGTTTTACTGTCTTCTCTCTCTCTCTCTCTCTCTCTCTCTCTCTCTCTCTCTCTCGCCCCCCTCCCGCTTAATTTCGCCACAAACTCTTCGTATGTAAACTTAGAACTGCTAAAGCTTAGGTTTAAGAAATTTTTCTACGATAATGACTCGATTCTGAATCCTGAACAAAATCCACTGAACACTCCTCGTGCGATTGATCCCAATGCTTTTATCGATATTTTGGGTTTTCCAACACGAATATAGCACAATAGTTTTATGCGTATTAGCGTATTCCGCTTCGGGAATGTGCTATAAGCCATTGTAACGTAATATCAATATTGTCCTTTTCTTTGCAGGAAATACTATAGCAACAAATCTCACGATCTTGAATCGCTGATAAATTCCTAAAGAAAAAAAGAGAAAAAAAATAGTTACGGTATGATCATTAAAGGTCAATGTGATGCGATTGATCATTTTGTTTATAATGATCTCTTACATTCTTTCTATAAGTCCATTTTCATCCAATGCATGAGGGAGATCCCTTTTATTTCCAAGGACCAAAACTGGTATACCGGAAAGCTGAGGTTTGTCCAGTAAATTATGTAATTCGTTACGACTGGCCTCAATTTTCTCTGAATCAGCTGCGTCGACCATGTATACTATAGCATTGACGCCTCTGCAGTATCTTTCCCACATGGATCTAAACCTTGGTTGACCGCCAATATCCCAAACTTTAATGGTAACATTACCTTTAGTTATTTTACGCATATTAAAACCGACCGTTGGTATCATATCTTCGCTGAACTGTCCTGACTGGAAAAAGAAGAAAAACATTTCTATAACATTTGACATTTATAAAAGCCAGTCGATTGCGCTGTAGCAGATGGACTATCTTTCAAAGCTTTATCGTTTCTTGTTATATCTACTCAATGGAAAGCTATATATCAAGATCAAACGTTGACTCGCTAATTGTTTAAAGACCTTTCATCTATAATACGATTGAACAAAAGATTAAACGAATAAACAATCGTTCCACCTAGTCTTAAAAACGCACCTTACAATCTATTATTTTAAGATTAAGGCAGAGACGAAGTAGAAAATATAACCAAACTATGGTGCACGCGTGCTAGCGATCTTTTCGGAGAAATGCGGTGCTCTTTAAAATAAATATATGTGTCGCATCGTTTCGTCATTCCTCGACTTCATTCTTTTCTAGGTTTTGTCGGCTCGAAACACGGGGCGAGGTGTATCGTGCTAGCAGTAAAACAAAAAGTTCCGTACCGCTATAACATTAACGAATGTAGTTTTTCCGCTATATTGAAGTCCAACGAGCGTGAGTTCCATCTCCTCCTTCCAAAAGAGAGACTTGAACCAGTCTAAGATCCTATTGATTAACGCCAACATCCTGAATAATACGGGGGACGTTGATCCCGCTGAACCGGCCGAGGTTTCTTTCTTTCTTTCCTCTTTACGTTGTTTCACCCAACGACAACAACGACAACGACGACAACGACGACAACGATGAGCCAACGACGACGACGACGACGACGACGACGACGACAACACTCACGATCTTTGACATGTAGTCATTCGCGGACAAGAGTGGTCGACGTCAGATACGCGCAGCAAGTGCGTACCACGCTAGTCAATGATACCGCTGGCCGCTAACTGTGCGCCATTGTTAATTCGCAATGCGTCTACGTTACGATAATTGTTATCAAATGAAATTTTATCTTCTTCAAATGCCGATATATCTCGCATACCAAACCATCTCGGTCTTTCGCAAAGATTTACAAAATTTATTATCACTTTACAGTTTTACCATTGACGTATAGCAGAAGACCGGATAAACAGTGGCTCTCAACATAGATCCCGAATAGAAATGCCCTCACCTTTATATTTAATATTTCCGAATGTTTCATTAGAGAGAGAGAGAGAGAGAGAGAAACCAATATATATATATATATATATATATACATATATTATTAGGATTAGCGTTAATTTTGAAAAGTAATATTTTCTCTCTTTTATCCTTCGATATACTTTCGACGAAAGAACAGTTAAATGTCGCTAAATCGTATTACAAATGGCTCGCTTTCGTGGGCGGGAAAGAAAGGAAAAGTGACGATAGGAGCGCACGAATAGCCGATGCGCGTTCATCGAATGACTCACATGTTTCTCTACTTCCGGACATTTAACGGCATATCGAACTTGTCAATACCCTTCTCTTATTTTCGTTATACTTTTCAAATATTGTCATGTCATATACATGGTGAGAGTAAAAATATACCAGAAATAAGAAAAGTACGTATATGAAATCTACTAGATTCCCTTATGTACAATTTCGATTTTCTTTAATCATTTACGACGAAGGGAATATCTCGCCCATCGATATCAATATTTCCATTATCAATGCTCCAGATAAATGGTATTGTAAGGGTGACTACCGTCTCGCAAATATTATTTATTTTCTATATATTTTAAAGGATTAGGTCATTTTATATGACGATGGAACTGACTATTTTTTCATAAAAAGGATCGCATAAAAGAAGATTTTCTATATTTTTCGATGGAAAAATTCGTTAAGGGGAATTATACCAAATGAGGCTTACCTAAACCTTTTCGCAGCGCCATCTGAGCTACGAGTTATCACGTTTTACGTATAAATTTTATGCGGTCGATAGCGTTCCAATAACGAATTATCTGTGTAGCGCTAGTTTCAAATTGTCGTTCGTTCCAATAATGCATAGTATTTTATTATTAACAAAAATACATCATGTGTCGCGAACGGACTCATCGCAAATTCATAAACTTGACTATAAAACATACCCCTATATAAGAATATAATATTGTACAATTCTCTCCTACTTTATTAACCCACCCCGATTTGACTGAATATTTCAAATACAAACTAGGCAGTATTCACGTGTGATACAATAAGTCGGCTTTTGAATGCGGAGGAATATTTATAACGATACAACTTCAAATTCCCTGCCGATAGAAAGAAGAATAATTAGCAGCTTCTCCTTATTATTATTTTCTTTCCTTTTAATAGAGATCTTAATCTCGTTCAAATGTAACGAGAGGGGGACCGAACAAATGATCCTTTTTGGGCAGAGAGAAAAAGAAAGTAATAATAAAGCTATCTTTTCAAAAGATATTGTAGAGGGCGCATTATCGAAGAATCCTTATGTACATAGCCGCAAATATGTAAAACAATATTTCTTTGATCTCGACGAGTGTTAACATTTGTACACACAAATATGCACGCGCACATTAATTATGATTATCGTGCGCTTATTTACTATCTCCAAAGATTATATTCTCGAGGAAGTAATCGCATTATCATCCCCTTTAATTCATTCTCACGCACGCAGGCACGCGCGCGCACGCGTACACACACACATGTATATATCATTTCATTAGTGGTGTATTGACGGCATAGCATCATATACCTCGATCTTTCTAGATAATACAAAACTAATCTATCTATATACAGGGTTGTACGAGAGACATCCAAAGCGAGTGAAATTGGTGGTCGTAATTGAATGTAATGCGAATAAAAATGAAGTCGAAAAATCGAACGAGCTGGTGAACGAGTAACCAGAAGTACGATTACGATCGTCCTTAGAGTATACATATACACGCACAAACACTCATGCACGCACACATATACGTATGTCTTTCTTTTTTTTTCTTCTTTTTCTTTTTTGAAAAACATCATCGAGACCACGGTTTCCTTCGCTTTGCGCGACGTCATGGCATTCACGCACGCACGCATTCTATTCCACACACACACACACACACAGCAGCAGACAGACAGACAGACAGACAGACAGACAGACAGACAGACAGACAGACAAACAGCAGACAGATACACGTGGACGCGCGAGACACGACACAAGTCGCTACGCTTACGGTTGCATTGTTCCTCATCGTTTAACATTACTGCCCGTTCAATTTATTATGTACAACATTAGACGCATCGCGAGCTCGCCTATATATTCCACTTTAACAAGTCAGATATTCTCACGAAGCTATTCGTTCGAGCAAGTCGAAATAATAATATTCACATCGCAAATCTTATGGAATGCAACGAGGAAACGAGTAAAAAGAACGATGGAATAAGAAAGTTAACCGATCTCTAAGAGGATTTCCTTCCACCGTCACGATTCCTTCGATAGCGAGAGTTTTGCGGTAAAGTATTTCCAAGATACGGAAACGCGTATCTTAAACGTATCGATTAATTATTATCATTTGATTTATAGAAAAAAAGAAAAGAAATCCCAAGAGAGACGATATCGCGAAACGAAATCGTCATTACGTACTTGTAAGCATGTGCTTTTGTTGTAGACGCGACGGCCCTGACGCGCGCTTCCCTTTAATCTCCTCTTTTTTAAAAAGACACGTGTCATCCAACGATATACGTATATACCTTTCGAACGGGATAAAGGGGAAAGAGGATGAAAAAGCGAATTTTGGTCGAATAAAAATTATTCTCCTTTCGTCTTTAACTTTAACTCGGTAGATTTTGGAAAAGTACCTATGAAGGCAAGGAAGAGGAAGTGAAAGTTTAAAGGACGGGACAACGTTTGGAGAGATAAAAAAAACAATAGTGTTGAATATCAAATGAGGAAGATGGATGAGCCAAGGAGGAGAGATCCACGTTGCGGTTATCATTTTAACGAGCTCTCGATGTGACTTGAAGGCATTTGGTGGCAAAGAAGAGGAAGAACAACGACGATGAATTTTTTGCTTGGGTCACTCGTTCAAAAGATAACCTTTTCGAAGGTTGAATTCCGTCGCTGCTAAACTCTCTCCTTTAACGTAATAATCCGCAGCATCCCTTCTTATCGTGCCGTTGCTGGCGACATTGCCATTTGAGATGACGCCGTACGCTTTGCCATTTGCAATACCATTACTTGTCATCTTTTTAGTAGTCTTCTTTTGTTGATAATTTTGCTGATAGAACTTGTTGAAGAGGAAGAAGAACATAATGGCGTGCATGCCGATCCACCAGACGAAGGCTTTCGGATAATCGCAGTCGATGAAGAGCAATTGGAAGGCGTGTATCATTATTAATACGAATTGGATCATTTGGAAGGCCGTAAGATACTTTTTCCACCAGAGGTAAGGCTGTATTTTTGGCCCTAGAGCGGCTAGTAGATAGTACGTGTACATGACAATGTGTACGAAGGTGTTGAGTAATCCAAAGAAGGTTGAGTGACCGCCTGAAACGATGATTCCAAATTATATCAGATGGAACATGTCTGTATATACATATCAGATCGAAATATCTCTCTCTCTCTCTCTCCCGCACGCGCGCGCGCGCGCGCGAATGACATACCAGGAGTGAATTTAACGCCAAACCAGACGGACATTGGCATGCAGCCGTGATGGATAACATGAAGCGTCGACACGTGGTTGTTTTTTTTTCTCAGTACAAAAAAGATCTGAAAGATAAAGCATTGCATCTCAGGGTTACTGTTCACTTCATTAGAGATAGTTAGAATGATTGTGGTGCCGCTTACCGTATCCATGAATTCCGTAAATTTCGAAAAGTAATACCACCAACTGGCGTGCACCATCTAAGATCATCGATATGATTAATGTTCTTATTTATATTCCATCTAATAGTTCCATCATTTCACAACGATTAGTTTATTTCTCTTTCTTTTCACTTTGCAATTGATACGATACTATGGCGTAAGTCGATCGTATTCTAGTCTCGTCGTATGTTAAAAGAAATAGGAAAAAATCTATGAATAAGCACGAAGCTGGTCTACTCATTACTCCCTCTATATACATATATAGCAATATTACAACATTAAATAATGATTATGCTAGTATCTACCAAATATTACTTTTATCAACTACAATTACCAACACTACTTGTTTTCTTCATCTAATTATCTATCTTATTGTTAATATGTTAGTTACATAAAGTTAGAACTTCAAATTTTACACAATTTCATTTGAAAGTATTAAAGATCGGATCATAATTACCAATATATTAATTATTTAAATTGAATCAGCTGCTTAATCGGATCGATCGAACGTTACTACTCTCGGATCAAACGTTACTACTATCGTAAAAAAATCGCAAGCAATTGTACAATTTATTAGTACATAATTACTTTAATGGGTTAATAGGGAACACAAGACCTCTCACCCTTAGTACTTGGGGTCGTTCACTGTAGTCTACAGGTTGACACTTTAAAGAATACTCTCCAGTCAGCCATCCGGACATTCCTATCTGCAACCACAACCGTCAATATGCTACTTGAGAGAGAGAGAGAGAGAGGGGGGAGGGGGAGGGGGTAGGGGAGGGGGGGGGGGGGGGAGAGAGAGAGAGAGAGGAAAAAGAAAGAAATTAGACTAGAAAATATAAGCGTATAGTATTGTATTGGGTTGGCAACTAAGTGATTGCCGGATTTCAAATAAGAAGGAAACGACAAAATCCGCAATCACTTAGTTGCCAACCGAATAGATACTTTCGAATATGGAATATGAAGTTCTTCGAAAGTGATTGAAATGGAAAAACGCTGAATTCTTTTTTGCTTTTCTTTCGACCATTTCTTTCCTCTTATTGCTCTATCTACAAAAGTCCAAAGACGAATGCTAAAAAGTATGAATGTTGAGAGGAAAAAAAATGCAATTGCATCATCCACGTCCCGTCAGCCAAGCATAATAGGATGAACCAATTTAAAGACTACTATTATCTACAACGACGAGTTTGTTACAGTCCATAATGGTCTCGTTGCACACATGTCTTATTCTCTTTTTCAAGATCGACGAGAGTCCTCTCATGTAACTAACATCGCTCGTTGATAACTTACCTTTATTGCGGTCGGGCTGTTCGAATAATCCACAGGCTGACAATGGAAACTATAGTGGCTCCACCATCCACCCATCAGGCACTGTATTTCCAAAATAAATGAAATTATGCTGTTCTAACATAGAAATCCGTGGGTGCAACGTACTCTCGGCTGGTCGATTGATCTCTGTCCAATCGGAGCGCTACCAAGGTAGCGCTAGAAGATATTCTCGCGTATCGAAGTGACAACAAGTTAACGAGTGATGGATGATGATATCGATAAATTCGTTAAAGGCTCTACGATTTTCTTGACGTTGGAAAAGGATGAAAGAGGGGAAAGAAATTGTTAAGGGCTTACCTCATGGAAGAGCCACGCCGAGAAGATCACTTGGAACAAATTATAAACTATGAGAACGTTCGTCAGTTGAAAGGGCTTTCGATTTTCCATCAGCTTTGGTCCCAAAACTTTGACGATGTATATATAAGTAAGACA
The DNA here is from genome assembly GCF_912470025.1 of Vespa velutina. Lineage (NCBI taxonomy): Eukaryota > Metazoa > Arthropoda > Insecta > Hymenoptera > Vespidae > Vespa > Vespa velutina. Next base: position 210,204 of record NC_062189.1, on the reverse strand, counting down.
TATGAATAGAGTTGGAAAGGGAGATCTCATCAATAGCCAGTTCGTCGTTCGTGCGTCTATAGAAAAGGAACGAACGGTGCAAACGATAAAAGTTTTAATCATTCAAATAAACAATATAAGCATCTTTGCGTATTATTAATTTCTTTATAATCATTAACTCTCAATCAACGCATATACCATCGCGTATTTCTCCACTGTATTTCCTTCTTGCGTTAACGTTTCCTGCCTGTCCTATCGTCGAAATCACCCGACACGTTAGATACAAACTATGAATAAATACGATCGAATCTACGAACGCATTCGACGTTCGCGTGACGATGTTTGTTTACAATCCGGTAGCATCGGCTCTTATGACACTTTGTCACTTTTCTTGTTCTTCCTACACGACCGATTTTTATTTACGATTCAAGTTCAAAAGTCAATCATTTTCATTTGAAACGTAATATGCATATATGCACGTTCATGATAATTTATGAATAGTCACTTTGGACTTACGTTAATGTTAAATCGTATTTTTTATTCATCAGTTTATCGAGTTGTTTTTGCATCGTTCTTCAACGTCTTGCAACGTGCAATGTTTGAATTTGCATAGGTTCGACGGAAATATGACAGTGGCAGTAATTGACACATTCTTAACGAACGTCGAGTAGATTCCCACGAGGAAAACACGATGCTTTTCGATAACTTTGAAAAAGTAATAAATATCATTGACATATTATCGGTCGTTTAAACTGTTAATTGTCAACAATAATATTATTCAGTTCTAATACATATATATATATATATATATATATATATATATATATATTCATTGAAATTTACCTTTACGTGTATGCCAGTCAATAAATTATTTTATAGAGAAAGAAGCATCTGTCGAGAGAAATGGAAATTGTAATAGATTAGAGCTTATTAACGAGATTGTAAAACGCGAAGGAGACAACGCTTATCCACTTTTGGCCGATGTCGAATCTTCTTCTCGACTTTAATTAGCGACTTAACGATCGGGATCCGTTTCTCTTCGGATTCGTTCGACCATCGTTCCTTTGGAAAAAAAAAAAAAAAAAAAAAAAAAAAAAAAGAAAAAAAAAGAGAGAGAGAAAAGAGAAAAAAAACTCGAATTTTGTTCATTATATAAACGTTAAACGTTAACTTTAATGATCTTTGTTAAAATTACTTTTACGTGACGTTATTGAATAATCGTATATTTCCGTCAGTAAATAATCAGATATAGCCGTCGTGGAAAGAAAAAAAATGTCACTATTCGTGCAAAGAAATCCAGTATTTAAATCGTTTTATTCAACGTCACGATCGAAGAAAAAAATAAATTGGCATTAATAGGCCAATAAAAGAGGCAAAATGATTAAGAAAGAATCGTTAGCTCGACAGAGCCATCGAAAGGAAACTTATGAACGAGGAAGGATCGATAGAAAAAGCGATCGATAGTGTTTCCGGTTTGCGTCTCGAAGAAATGACCTTGAAGATCAGATGACACTTGTTCGAGGGCTCCGCGACGAGTATTGAAAGCTAAATAATATCTCTCATGGAATATATACCTATGCGTATACACGTAGATGCGCGATTGGTATATGTTAAACGAGATAGGTTCAAGTGCGTACATACCTGCGTGTTTGTCCAAGATTTCGTGGAACCGGTCCACGTATTGAATTATAATCGACATTTTGTTTATGGACGAGGGCAGACAGCTTCGTCCTGGAAATTTAGAATAAAGGCTCGGCACGTATCCCTCCTGAAACAAAGAAGTCACGTTTTGCAAATAAATGCAGATATCTGCCGAAGAAACCGAAGAGTACGCGGCGCTTAAGAATTCGTTCTATACTAGCTCGTACAGAGGATTTATATTCGACGACATATATCTATGAATTACATACATCGCATATATTCGTCGAATATAAGAGAAATCTTGTAGATATTTCTGTAGAAAGATAGATAGAGAGCCGAGCACATTGTATTAGCGAGGAAAGTTTCGTAAAGCGTCGGCGCGTCTTCTCTCGTTCGACGTACGACCTTTCCCCTATTAATCTGTTCTCTGAGAGAGAGAGAGAGAGAGAGAGAGAGAGAGAGAGAGAGAGAGGGAGAGGAGGGGGGGGGCATCGCGAAAAGAGAATCGTAATTAAATAAAAAGTTCTTAAGATCGAAGTTGACGCGACTCGTTACTTGAGCGAAACGTTCTCTCATCCTCGAGCCCGGATAACGATCGTTGGCTCGTGGAAAATTTTTCTCCAGGAAATAACGCCATTTCTTGGACGAAGTATCGCGCGCGAAGAATCGCCTATGCCAGCCTAGGCTTAGGTATTTGCGATAGTAGCATTAAGATTATATATGCGAGCGCGAGCGCATTGCATAACGTCCGCCCGGAGACAAGAATATTCTTCGTCGAACTTTTATTCGAAAGTCCGACACGCGCTCCAGAACTCCTTTATTTTTATTTTCATAATGTATTTCGCCTACGTCCAGACCGAACATTATAAAATCGACCATGAATCGAAGCGACCTCGAATTTCCGTATTACGATCGCGCGCATTCACGTAAGTCAAGTACACGCGTTTTATACGGACGCATATTCTTTATGAATCGATTAGACCGAGCGCGCTTTATCTCGAGCTAAACATTTACCTTTTAATTTTTAATTCTCTTTTCTTTTTCTTCTTTTTCTCTCTCTCTCTCTCTCTCTCTTTTTTTTTTTCCCCTTCCCAATGTGTTTCCTCATCTCACGCTGGAGGGAGATTGGAGGAATTCGAAAGAAATGTCCTTCGACCTATTATAAATGTCGCGGTGTGTTACGTGTACATGGGCATAGATTGGGTCTATCCAAATCTTTCAGGTGTACCAATTGGTATCGATGCTAAGGAGATCGGCTCTTTCAGGCTCCTCTTGTCCTTCGCTGATAGAAATCGTATATTTACCTTGCGTATGATCGCAAAATCATCGCAACCGATCCTTTTGCTCGCTTGCAAAACGAAAACTCGAAAACGCGTCAAGCAAACAAAATACCTTGAGAATATATTGCGAAAACTGTATACATAATAACGGTTCGAGCACGGAAAACGGGCCATGGCTTCCACATGCTCGAGCTCAAACTCGTATCTGTCTGCTTGTCTGTCTTTGCTCGAGCGCGCGTGTATCTGTGTGGGTGTGTACGTATATTGCAAAAGAGCGAGAGAGGATTGTGTCGTTGCGTAAGAAAATCGTTCATCGTTACGCGTTTGTATGTGTGCTACGAAACTATCTATCTATCTATACCTACCTACCTACCTTTTTTTTCGTCATTTTATACCAACGTATCGTTGGTCTCTATCCGATGCTAAACGGCAGAGAAAAATGTACGTACGACTCTCCTTCTGCTCCTCATCGGCGATTATACTTTATTCCTCGAAGAAATTCCATTTTTATCGGTGGGGAAAAGTCGCAAAGGACAAAGGGATTAATTTGAATAGGCCTCTGAGAATTGACGAGATTCAACGATCATGTGACCGTAGGAAAGCAATTGAGTTCACTTTAAACTTAAAGATGGCAATTAGAGGCTGCATCGAGGCCGATACGTAGCCCGTTCTCATAGAGTGCAGAAAGGCGACCGTGTTACGTTCTGTTCTCTCTTATCTTCAAACGCAAATGTATTTACGAAATTTTCGATCGATCTAAAAGGTATATAATTTCGCGATAGTTTTATTATCCGTTGTAACGTGGGATGAAGGGATTGTATATTGGCACGTGCGACATGTTATTAGAAAGAATGATAAAGATGAAACGGGGCAAGGTTGTTGTAACGCAAAGGCGCACACGCACACACACACCCACCCACGAGCGTGATATATTTAAGAGATAAATATTAAATCGCAGAGAGACCCGTCATTCTCGCACCTGTAAGATCTTAGAAGCGCGTTCCTCTTGCAATGGAAAAAGTCGTCTGGATATCGAGCACTAGTATGCACCATCGTACCCAGCAGCCGCAACGGCGAGGAGCGAAAGTGCATAGCTGAGAGAACTCGCTGAAAGAACTCGCGACTTACGGAGTTTCGCGGGTGCGCGCGAGCGCACCGCGCTGCCATAAGGCCTAACGTATTAATGGCAGCGCGTGATGCTACGTCGTGATGAGGAAAGAGAGCGGACTACGAGTTGAGCGCAAAAGAGAGAGAGAGAACGAATGAACGAGCGAGCGAGCGAGCGATCGAGCGAGAGAGAGAGAGAGAGAGAAACAATTCCTTTTATATAATCGCTGTATTAAAGTATTTTCTCGACGACGACGACGACGACGACGACGACGACGACGACGACGACGATGACAACGAAGAAACGCGAAAGCACTAACGCGGTCTCTTTCAACTTCATTTCTTTAACGAAGACTTTTCGTTTTAGCATAAGTTTCTATGATATATATCTCCAATAGTCTGATAGACGTACAATCTCGCAAAATTTGTCGGCTAAGACTAAGGCGAGGGCAGCGGCGCCGCCAGTGGTCGAGAGAAAGCAAGATTCGATTTGTTTCAGAAAATTCACATTCGTATGTCGCAATCTTCTCTCATGTAATAAATAGAAAAGTTGGCGTGCATTTGTGTCTTGCCCGAGATCACGAACACCAAAATTTAACATTTTCTTCTCTTTTCGTTTTGGCATCTTTCTTGGCATCAAAAATCTCTGTATATCTCGTCGAATGATTTATTATCCATTATCGTACGTCGCTCAATTTATCATTATACAAACGCACAGACGATCCGTACGTTATCGCTCTACTCTATCACGATAGCTTCTTACCGGCACTCGTTGAGGATCATATTAATACAATCGTCTAAAAAATCGTTTACGGAGATGAGTCACTTATAAGAAATGACATTCTATTTAGGTAAATACTATTAGAAATTTGTTTCCTTCAATAGTTCTTTGCTTTCAAAATCAACTCGATTTCGACTCGATTTGAATTCGAGACACGACTTGTATCGTACGTACCTACAATGTCAAGATGTCCACGCGACTCAGGTAAATAACTTTTAAACGTGTGCAAGAGCGAGCCGATAGAAAAGAGGAGCTCGCGTTTCGTAATCCTTGAGACATGGCATGTTTTGTAAACGTTGTGCCAATCGCGGAGTATCTCGATTTACGCGACGAGTATGTACTTTTAAAATAAGGTCAAACCGAATCGATAGTACTTTTCATAGCGAGAAGAAAAAAAAATATACACACGCGCACACGTATTTCTTTTACATTTTTTTTTCTCTCGTCTCGCTCACTTTTCGTTGTTAGAGAAACGAATGAGCGCGCGATCGAATCGAACCAAAATATAACGACAAATCGCTTAACGTCTTGAGAGACGTCTTTGTTGACCGTTCATTCTTAGCCAATAGTCTTTCGATAAAAATCCGTTTACGAGATAGGTATATATATATATATATGTGTGTGTGTGTGTGTGTGTGTGTGACGAGCATGTGCTGAGACAAAGCGATCCTATTTGAGTTTACGCTACATTAAGTATGTATCCACCTACAAGTGGATTTGAAAAGGTGACGTTGGAAAAACCTCTCCTCTTCCTTCCCATCGTCACAATAGTTTACGTATTTTATCGCGCATAACAACAGGCCGGTCGTTATCCTCGAAAGCTAGCGTGCTCGATTTATTTCTAAAGATAGGGATTCGCGGACGGAGAGGTTGAAGAAACCGAGAGAGCTACGTTACTTTCCAAGAGATGTATCTGAGAATGCACGTTTCTCGCACGCAGAGAACCAATTATTATAACAATAATACTTCCTTATCGGGTTTATTACAAATAATGGTATCACGAGGAACGATGAAAATGACTATATTTATTAATTTTACTAATGTCAAATGAAATTAGCGTTTGTAGGTATCTAATGAAAGTAGAATTTGTAGGAGAGGATGACGAATCGGTCGAAAGAAATAAAGAGTTATGCTTCTTTATTTTTTCCCGAGAACACGTGTCGAAGTTGTAATCGATAATGGGTAACGATATTAAAGAATTCGAGATATGGGTAAGATAGCGTCGAGGTTATACGCAATACTATTCGAAATTACTCTAAAGTATTTATTAGATAGTAAGAGGAAGTTGCCGTTTAAGGTGCACGCTCGACCTTGTGTACCGATGACGGCCCGCCCGCCATCCGTCGGTTGGCAATTCGTTAAGCTTACCGAGGTAAAAGACATAAGGCCGACAGTGATGTCGGCGAAAATTTCCTCCATGTTTATTTTCTATAGTTAATCTTAAATACGATCGCGAAATTCTATTGGTGCGCGTACGTTTCTTTTTTTTTTTTTTGTTTCCAAAATATTTACAGGACACTTCGATATCGGATCTATCATTTCCTATTCAAGTCTCAAATGTAATGTTATAGAGATTGTAGGACGTAACGCGAAGATTGGAAAAAATATATTTATATGATTTATTCTCGCTTTCGCCGTAGACAAAATGAATTTGTTTGGAGCCAAGTTACTCGTGGCCCCCCACGGAGCGACTGAGCTTAGTAAACGACTATAAATATGTCCATTAAATGTTATCACGTTCCTTTCTTCCTTTCTCTCTCGTCCTCAACAGAGACGAACCGCGAATCGAACTGAAATCGAATGAGCACGTGCATGTATCAGATGCATCGTTAATGACAAAAGAAGGAATCGTATCGATTTCTTCTTGGATAAGATTTTTCGCAATCTCTTTATTCTCCATCTCTTATCGATACGTCCCTCGCGTAAAACGCGACAAAGTCGTGACAAGTTAGGAAATTTAGCCGAAATTTATCATATTCGCAATTGCAAATCAAAGAGATTCTTTTTCTTCTTCTTCTTCTTCTATTAATATTCAATAAAATATGAATACGAAATAAATATTTAAATCGACGAATTGGAATAGTGATGCGAACGATGATTCATTTATCGCTTACCAAAATCCCCAAGAAAGTCCAACGTAGTCAGTCCCGTATGCGTAATAGCTTGGCGTAACAATGCCGATTTTATGAGAACTCGATGCACACACACAAGCGTTACTCGACGACAACACTATGAACAAGATAAACCGATCGAACGACTTTCTCCTTTCTTCCTTCTCTTCGACTTTGTCCCTCTCTCTTTCTCTCTCTCTCTCCCTCCCTCCCTCCCTCCCTCCCTCCCTCTCCCTCTTCTTTTCCTGCTTTTATAATGAACAAATTTTTAGAACAAAAATCAAGAATGTAGGAAAGGAAAGAAAAAAGAAACAATACGAAAATGTATAAAATTGACCACCGAGATAGGACGGCGAGTGGCAACAAGGGAGGGGGGGGGGTCGGAGAGAGAGAGAGAGAGAGAGAGAGAGAGAGAGAGAGAGAGAGAGAGAGAAAGAAAGGGTATAAACTATCGGTGAAAAAGCTACAACTATATATATATATATATATACATATATATGTACACGTAGATAAGCGGACTGAGCGCGCGGCTTGCGGACTGACAGATCCGACGCCGGTTCATTGCTTTTAACCGAGTCGCCATGTTGATACACGGATCTCCCCATCCTATCTACCTTCCGCGATGTCACGCTCTTCTTTCCATTCTCTTATAGCGCCGAGGAGTATCCGTAAATCTCTTAACCATGCTACATACACACATGTACGTACGAATATGCTGCATTATCCACGTAATTATACGAATTTGATCAAGCATTGAAATAGCCTTTGTCTTCAATGCCTTCATTAATAGCAAGAAATACGTCGATGACGTTATTTGAAATAACATTGGCAAGGAAATGAGTAGCCATTAATTTTTTTGTAAACGATGGTAAATGAATTAAAAAATTTTACAAATTCTAAGAAAATTTATATATATATATATATATATACGTATTTGGATAATCATGTATTGACATAGATGATCTAAGAATCGTCCGGGAAGAAGATCGTCCGAAAGATTTGATTCAAGGATCGATTTGGAACGGATCAAGAAATTCATTCGTTCGTTCGTCCGTTCGTTCGCTTGAAAAGGTGGACTTTGTAGTAACGGGTCAAGGAATCTTTCCAACGATGACACGATAACAAAGTCCAAAGCCGATCGACCAATCGACTCTGAAAAAAAAGGGAACATTTGCATTTTTAAATACATCACGTAATTTTGCGTCGGAGTTACAGTAGAAAAGGCATAAATAAACGCATTTTGCGTATACACATTGATTATATTTAATGGCGCACCCTTCTGACTTATGCGCGATCAGACAAAAACATTCGTTTTTTCTCTTTGCGCTTATTTACTAAGCACCTAGACATAATCGTAATAGAAATGTATTCGGAAGTATGTAGGTCGAGGAATCGACACTTTGAACCTTATTATAATCTTGTGTGTATACATCAATAATTCATAGTAATTCATAGACCAAACGTTTATATTCTTCTTTCGATAATAAATAATTTTATATTCATGGGAGAAATAAAAGTTGTTGTAAAAAGTTCTCTTAAAAATATCTTCGGCCAAGGAAGAATAAGAGCAAACGACGAAAGAAAAAAGGGCATAACCCTCGATCGTACTTATCTTTACAGCATTTGATAATATTCCGTATGTATTATAATAATTGACATAACGCGCGCGCGCGCGCGCGCGCGAAACGTTCGCTAAACGACCTCTTTTCGACACCGAAACCGCCGAGTTACGGTCTTTCGTAAGATACCCACGCAATTTTCTACGCGCAATAATTGCCGAGCCGGACGGCAAGGGTAATTACATATTTGCGATGAAATAGGAAGAAACAAATCGAATAGAGCGTGTAGGAGAAATAGATTCGCTTCCTTCGGCGATCTACAATACGGCACTCGTTCGATTCGTTCGATCGGTTACGTTAGATCGTTTTATCGTTCGGCATCAACTTTCGCTATATGGATATTCGATTTGGATTTCGCTATATGGAAGAATATAGAAAGGAAGAAGTAAGATAGTAGTAGTACGTCGGTGGTATCGTCGTACGGAAGACACGGACGAGGTCGATTAGAAGAGGTAAATACTCAAACTTGGCTCAGACGAAGAACGATTACGGCGATCCTATTCTAAATTCTTCGTTCGAACGTATCGAAACGTATTATTCGGGTGAAGAAAGATCCTATTGGACGACCTTATGAACGTTCTTTTTTTCTTTCTTCGATTTTTCTTCGGTTTTTCGAGTTACTAATGCACGAGGAAGAATTTGCGGTAGAAACAACGGTTCACGGTTCTCGCGTTATTCGAATCACCGACCGATCGGAGAAAATTTCATATGCTGTTCTCGATTATCTACGTGGTTCGCTATAAGAAAAAAAAAAAAAAACTTGAAAAAGAAAGAATTCGTTATGCCAAGGTAGTCTGTCTCGGTATGACCGGAACAAGGAAGAAAGGAAGAAGCGTTCGTTCGTTAAAATCGTCAGACTTATCGGTCGAGCATTTACAATATATATCCGACTGCGTCGAATGCGATGCGGGGAGTCGGTCGAAGGCCACGTTCTTCGTAGAAGCCCTCTCGTGAATCTACACGATCGGAATATATAAATGATCATTCAGAGTCGTGCGTCGTTATATCTATAAAAGCGATTCCAGACGCGTAAGTTCGTTTCTTACGGCAATCGTCCCTCCGCCCGAGAGAATAAGAAACGATGCTTTTCGCACAAATCGAAGGAAAATGAGAAAGTAGGATATCAACGAGTCGCGCTTATCAAGGTACGAAATTATAAGAATTTTTTATAATCCAGAAGAGATAATTCCGGATCGGGTATATAAGAATCTCAAGGTCTCGAACTGTAAAAAGGTCTCTCTCTCTCTCTCTCTCTCTCTCTCTTTCGACCGTGTACGGTCGATTTTATGCCCCCTTTAACTATTTTGCCAGATAACGCGTATAATAGACAAAAGGAAAATAATATGCATATACTGTTTAATTGCATAACGCAAAAAAATAATTGACGGTCATTGTCGATATTCCGTCTATTGGATGTATGCATATAGAATAAGGTAATTACGAATACAGGTTACAATGTCACGTCGAGTGCTTCCGTTTCGTTTTACGTGCTCCTTGTATTCAAATCGCGAAGCGTTATTCAATGCACTTGCTCCGACATTAACGGTCGTCAAGGAACCCGTGCAAATTAATTATACCCAAGGAATTAAGCGGGACGTCAAAAAGGCGTGTTCGCCATTGAAAATCTAAATTACACTTACTTTTAGTTCCTCCTAGGACTACCAACGAAAATCTCTAATAATAAATAATAACTAAGACGAAGAATCGCGATTTATTTTCATCGTTGTCACCTCGGCAAACAGTCTTCGCGTCTTTTCCGATCGATCGCGTCGATCATCTTTTCGTCTTTGTCTCTCCTTATTTATATTTATTTTTCTATTATGCTAATGAAATATGATAGATGACAGAAAAAAAAAAGAAGTCAATATGCACATAAGATATAAACAAGAATATTTTGGCGGAAAGGCAAGGAACGTTCGATGGCGAGACAAAGAGGGTTGACAAAGAGAGGGAGGGAGGGAGAGAGAGAGAGAGAGAGAAAAGAGACGAAAGAAAAAAGAAACGAGCCAAGATTCGAGCGTACATACCAGAGAGGCACGGTTTTGATTTTTTCCCTATTGCCTCCTCTTCCGAAAGAAGACGATATATGGCATCGATTAAAGCTCAGCCTTAATTTCCTCGACATATTTGTCGTCTTATTTTTCCATAGGAGATAAGTGTTCCGAGAGAAAAGTACGAGACTTCCTCCCCGGAACGGAGCCGAAGAATGCATGCACACTTCGGCTAAATTTTCGTGCTATGCCTTTGCTACAAGAAAGATCGAGTTAAAAATATATCGGGCGGGGTTCCGTCTTGGTTTGCATCTTGGTTACGTCGTGGTTGCGTTTTCCTCCCTCTCCCTCTCTCTCTCTCTCTCTCTCTCTCTCTCTCTCGACCGACCGACCGACCGACCGACCGACCGATTTGTGTGTACGGTCGATTTTATGCCCCCTTTAACTATTTTGCCAGATAACACGTATAATAGACAAAAGGAAAATAATATGCATATACTGTTTAATTGCATAACGCGTAAAAATAATTCACGGTCATTGTCGTTATTCCGTCTATTGAATGTGCGCACGTAGAATAAGGTAAATACGAATACAGATTGCAATGTTACGTCGAGTGCTCCGTTTTAATACGTGCTCCCTGTATTCAAATCGTGAAGCTTTCTTTAATCCACTTGCTCCGATATCAATGGACGTCGAGGAACCCGCGCAAATTAATTATATGCAAGAAATTAAGCGGAACGTCAGAAAGGCGTGTTCGCCTTTGAAAATCTAAATTGCACTTTTTTTTAGTTCCTCCTAGGACTACCAACGAAAATCCCTAATAATAGATAATGACTAGGCCGAAGAATCGCGGTCTATTTTAATCGCTGTCGCCTCGGCAAACACCAGCAGCACAGCCTTCGCGCCTTTTCCGATCGATCGCGTCGATCGTCTTTTCGCCTTCCTCTCTCATTTCTTATATTTATTTTTCTATTATGCCAATGAAATATGATAGATGACAGAAAAAAAAAAGAAGTCATTATGCGCATAAGATATAAACAAGAATATTTTGGCGGAAATGCAGGGAGTGTTCGATGGCGAGGCAAAGAGGGTTGACGGAGAGAGAGAGAGAGAGAGAGGGGGGGGGGGGGAGAGAGAGAGAGAGAGAGAGAGAGAGAGAGAGAGAGAGAGAAGAAAGAAAAAAGAAACGAGCCAAGATTCGAGCGTACATACCAGCGAGGCAAGGTTTTGATTTTTTCCTTATCGCTTCCTTTTCCGAAAGAAGACGATGCTCGGCATCGATTAAAGTTCAGCCTTATTTCCTGGACATTTATCTGTCGTCTTATCTTTCTATAGGAGATAAGTGCCGCGAGAGAAAAGTACGAGACTTCCTCCCTGGAACAGAGTCGAAGAACGCACGCACGCGCGCGCACGTTTCTTCCGCACTCGCGAATTTTCTAACCTAGAATCATGGCCCGACACATCGCGTGCACGCTGCGGATAAATTTTCTCGCTATGCCTTTGCTACAAGGATGATCGAGTTAAAAATATATCGGGCGGGGCTCCGTCTTGATTTGCGTCTTGGTTGCGTCTTGGTTGCGTCTTCCTCCCACTCTTTCTCTCTCTATGTATATATCTTTTTCCCCCAATGACGCGAGTAAAATGCGAACGACGAATTCGTTACTTTTTCTTAACGAATAAATCCTATATTCGGAGATTAAAACGTTGAGATCAAGTACGTATGACAAAGTACGCGAGCAAGAGAATCCGTCTAATCGTACGAACGAAATTAAACTTTAATGATAACATTCATTTTTGATAACGCTTTGATGGAAGGACTTTGGAAGACACTCGTAACGAGTGAATTCCCATCGAGAAAAGGTATTAAATTATAATGGCTTCGTGCGCGCATGCGTCCGCTCACGTTCTAACCTTGTCCAGCTAGTCTACGATATCGACGGAACATGATTAAATTGACACGATCTCTTCAATAGTTCGAATAGGTTCAATTATATATGAAAAAGCGATTATTTTGTCGAATTAAATAAGGTTGCCGATTCGTCGACAGAACGATATAAGTGGCTATTGACCATGTGTCCTTACCTCCTTACACGCGATCGATCCTCTTCTCCTTCTTTTCAACGACTGAAGTACCAGTCTTTGTCCTCATTGTCGTCGTCGTCGTCGTCGTCGTCGTCGTCGTCGTCGTCGTCGTCGTAGTTGTCGTCGTCGTCGTCGTCGTCGTCGTGGTCAAACTAGAATTGGCGTCGATTTAACGCAAATTTGTATTATCAGAAACTATTCGTCGAATAGTTCCAAATTCTAACCTTATCGAGGTGATAGACGAAAAACGCGGGATTACATTTTAATTCGCTTCCTTGTCCAGAGATGACGCAGTCTCTACGACTCAATTATATAATCTCTCGGTGCTTCGAATATTTGCATTTTCGCGCGTATTACAAATCCATCGACGATCGTCGAGAAGCATGAAGAAAGGATCGAGGAACGATCGACATATCGTAGATTATCTACGATAATAAAATTAACGAGTCCTTCTTTTTAGCAACCATTGTACGAAACATGATCATTTATTCGTTTTCTTATATACTTGATTATGAATAAAAATATATAACTTGCAATAAATAAACGATAAATAAATCTCTATTGACATCTCACAATTTACGAATGTTATTTCTTTCAAACTTTTCTCATCCATCGAATTACTTTGTTCTATTAATTCATCATCTCCCCTTTGTTTGAGCGACACTTGTCCTACGCCATAATAACGATTAATATGTCTTTATCTCATCTACCTATTTTCAACGACCTTTTATTCGTCCAATTCCAAAGATCGAATTTTTTGCCTACGAAAGGTCGGAGCCGGTGAGTGGCTAATTCTCGCGTACCGCTCGTTTCAAAATCTTTTCGCATAACAAGCTTTCAAGGTAAACTCTTCCTCTCTCTCTCTCTCTCTCTCTCTCTCTCTCTCTCTCTCATTCTCTTAGCCGCAAGGACCACCTCTCGGGAGACGTCGTCGTTTCTTCAATCTCCTTTTATTCTCGAGCAATTCTCCCCAATTATGTACAAAAATATAATGAGAATCGATAACCGTTACAGAGTTCGTATCGTTATAACATTAGGTACGCATGCAATCGTCCTTCCTCTTCCTGCTTTCCTTCCGTCGAGCGGTTCTCGTTCGTCCTTCGACAAACGAGATCGGATCGTCGCCAAAGACGATCGATCGTCGATATTATTATTCGTAGTATATTCCTCGTATCATTATATCTCTATTTCTTCTAAACGATCTTTGCCATCGGTCGATTATTAAAGTTTCGTTATAATCATCGTTATACGTATACCGTAATCGTATCTTTATCGTTCTTATGTACAAAGATATCCTTCCTTTTAAATCGGTACAAATTCGAGTTTCTCCCTCCGCGCGCAATTACTTTTTTTTTTAACAATTCTTTATTTAGTTTTTTTATCAGCTAGATAATAAGAACACAAAAGACGGGCCGGCCCACTTTCCGACGCGATAAGCAATACGTCTTGTTCCTCTTTCAGTTAGTCTCGTTCGTCAATCGATTCGAATAATCCCGCACGAATACGCCATCGAAAAATAATCTTTGCCATCTCGATCCTTTTTTCTTTTTTGTTTTTCAACTTTCAAAGGATCTTTCGAGTACAGGCGCGTCTTACACTAAGAGTGTAACACGCGAGGGGAAGCGATTCGTGTCAGGATTTTTTCGACTTTTGCCTACCGTTTGCTTTCGTTTCTCCTTTCCTCTCTCTCTCTCTCTCTCTCTCTCTCTCTCTCTCTCTCTCTCTCTCTCGCTCGCTTGCAACATGCGGAATTTACAAAAAATTTGCACAACGAAATCGCTCGCGTACATAATATAGTTTATACTCGACAGTTAAGTGGTCAAATTCTGTTCCATTTTTTTCTCTCTCGTGAAAGGTGAAAGGTGCATGTCGTCGTCGTCGTCGTCGTCGTCGTCGGACAACGCATGAATTTTGGATTAAATGATCGACCGAAGAAAGAGAAAATGAAAGAACGATCAATTATACGTACGTAGACGCGTACGCTTACGTACCTCCATCATTCGAATCTTTACTAATAATTAAATATTTATGAGGTAAAATATTAAATATTTATACCTCTTTCGATTGTTGACCATTTATAAATAAAACATTCATCGAAATAAGAATTGTACAAATGTCGGCGATTTTAGTGCGAGTTTACAATTTATAAACATTTCCTTTGTTCTCTTTTTATTACACGTACGTATACCTTACGAAAAGATGAAATCGATAATCGAGTAAACGTGTTGTACATTAGCTCGTTTCCGGCCGACAATCGGAAAGGTGTGGAAGATATAAAGTTCATCGATCCTTATCGGAGCCTCGCTTAAGATCACGTTTGGCGCTTTCATATTTATACGCGTACACACGGGCGCATGTATGATAAAACAAAAAGGAAAAAAAAAAGAAGCAAAAATAAAGAAAATAAAAATAAAAATGATAGTACACGCTTCGGCCAAATATGCGACAAACAACACGAAGAGATTTCGCTGATGAGCGCGAGCAGATACGACGGCAGATATGTGTATATCTATAGTAATAACGTACGTGCGAAACAATCGAAACGAACAAATAACGAACGAACAAAAAAAAAAAAAAAAAAAAAAAAAGCGCAAACGACGAACAGAGACTGGCTATAGGACGATTACTAGTTAAATTTGGCTACGCGGATTTGTTCCTTCGAACGATTGAAAACTTCTTTCACTGAAAATAGACGACGGCTCCCTTTAATACGCGTTATTAGAAATAACAATCCTAGCAATGTAGGATCTCTCTATCGTGCGCGCGCGCGCGCGCAAAGGGCGAACGCTTGCTTAACTCTACGATCAGACGTCAAAGCCTTTGAACACAATAGGGGCAGGAAGGATGGGACGGGAATAGATAGACGCGAACAAAACTACGATGATTCGCGGATCGCGACGAAATACGAGAAATTAGATTGTCTATGTATAAAATGAGTCTGCGTGCAAGTGCATATGTACATATTAGCGTGTATGCGTCCGTATCGGGTTGCAAAGATCCATATCTAATCATTTTACCAAACGTAATGCATTCAAAATCGGATAAGAAATGACTGCTGACCGTGCAAAAAACAGCTTACAAGAGAGGAAAAGAAATCCGCTCGTCCTCGCGCAAACATGCGGAGGCAAGAGACCAAAGTCGTGACCTATCCTCCGCGACCATCTCGAATACTCGGCTTATTTTATTAGATATAATATCTTATCATATTTGTACAAACTGGGACAGTTACTTCGCGAAATAACTTACTCACTTACGTTTATTACTCATTTTTCTCATTGTGATTTAGCGTGCGACGCATCGATTTTCATCCTGCCGATCCTGTCCTCATCTCTTCGAAACAAGTCTCGAAATTGATAAACGTACGTTTCTCACTTTTCATTGCGTTTTAAATAGACTGCAAGTAACAATTTATAGCCTTTTTAAGTTGTTCGTTAGAGGTAATGATAAAAAACGTTCCTAAAACTAATTCTCATTCCCAAAGTCGGAACATTTTTCACCGTATATTTTCTTGCGGTCAAATTATTTCCTTCAATTTTCAAATCATACACAATGGCGAACAATAAGAGAAAGTGAATCGATGGTAAGGGCGATGATAGTGTGGGCCAATGAGAAAAAAGAAAATGAAGGTTGCTAAAAGTCCCTGAAACAATTTCAATAAAAAATACGTAAAGAAAATAAATATATTTGCGGCAAACAAAATTAACAAAGATTTAAAATTTATTCTTGTTATATTCAATTTTCCAAGTGTTTCCATGTTTCAAAATATTCCCTCGTGCGTTTATATAAATTATTCTATCGCATAACCAAAGTCTCTTTTAATATTTTTTACATGAGATATAAGATTTTTATTAGCCAGTCTTAATATACGAGAAATAATGGGTCCGACCTTGGAACACTTTATCCAAACTATCGTTTTTGACACTTTTTTCCAAAATTCGATAATGCTTTTCGCTAGTATGTATTTTTTTTTTTTTTATGAATTCTGTCGAAGCGAATCTTCGGACAATTGGAGAATTTTAACGTTAACGATAAGAAAGTTACACGAGACCCGATATTGGTCACTTTCCTCTTTCTCTCTCTCTCTCTCTCTTTATTTGAGTCTTTCCGCTCTTTGACGAATAGTTTAACCAACGATTCTGCCATCTTCTCTTTTTTTCCCTCTCGGCACTTCGTACGGAACAATGTAAGAAAAGAAAGGTGCGTTTTTCAACGATGAATCCATCGACGAGGACTGCCTTCTCTCCCCCCCCCCCCCCCCCCCCCCCCCCTCTCTCTCTCTCTCTCTCTCTCTCTTACCCGCAAGGACCTCTCGGGAGACGTCGTCGTTTCTTCAATCTCCTTTTATTCTCGAGCAATTCTTCCCAATTATGTACAAAAATATAATGAGAATCGGTAACCGCTACAGAGTTCGTATTCTTATAACATTAGGTACGCGACAATAGATAGACGCATGCAACCGTCCTTCCTGGTCTCATTTAGTCGAGCGGTCCGTCATTCTCGACAGTAGTCAAGGACGATCGATCGCCGATATTATTACATTTAATCCTCTATTTCTTCTTTGAACGATTCTCTTTACACTATCGATCGATACTAAAGTTTCGTTATAATCATTTTTATACGTATACCGTATTCGTATCTTTTTTCCCCCTTTTTTTTTTTTATATATATGTACAAAGATATATCGATCCTTCTCTATAAATCGATACAGAGTCGAGTCTGCCCTTCCGCGTGCATTTTCATCTATCCTTTTAATAGCTAGGATAAGAAAAGAAAAGACGCGAAGATCTTCCGACGCGAATCGTTTCGCGTTTGCGCGAGAAATAAATTCCATTTGTGCTTAAACCAATCTCCATGAGCGTCTGATACTTCTCTTTCAGCCAGTTAATCGATTCGAATTTTCCCGAATGGCGAATACGAAAAGTAATCTTTGTAATCTCGTTACTTTTTATTTTTCAAACATTCAAAAGATCCTTTGGGTACGCGCCTAGTCTTCGACACGCGAGAAGCTTTCGCTTGCTTATGTCTTGAAGGAAGAAAAAAGCGCTTTTTGCTTTAATTTTCTCAACTTTTGCCTACTTATTCTTGCGTTTGCTTTTCCTCTCTCCTTCCCCCCGCCCCCCCCCCCCCTCTCTCTCTCTCTCTCTCTCTCTCTCTCTCTCTCTCTCTCTCGCTCACTCGCTCGCTCGCTCGCTTCTAACATGCGGAATTTACAAACAGCTTGCGGAATGAAATCGCTGACACACATATATAGTTTATAATCCAGGTCGACAGTCAAGTGGTCAAATTCTTTTCCGTTTTCTTTCTCCTACGTATTCGCGTATGCCTGAACGCTTGTGCGACGAAAAGAGGACAAGTGCTTGCACTGCTGCGATCAAGTCGTAAAAAAGAAGGTATTAAGTAATCGCTAAACTTTAATCGTTTGAAAACGCCGACGTCGAATTATGGATTAAAATGACCGAAAAGAGAGAACGTGAAAAGGAAAAAGAAAAAATGAAAAAGCGATCGAGATACGTTTACATATATATGTACCCGTCGAATATTTACACCACATTCAATTTTTCTATATTTATGAATAAGACATTCATTAAAACAGGGGGTGTACAAATGTCGACGATTTCAGTGCAAATTTGTAATTTATAAATGTTTCAATTTTTTCTCTCTTCTCTATTTACCACACGTACGTGTAACATTACGAGATGTTGATACAATCGACAAATTCCAATCAATTGCACGTTTATATCGATTCTTCGCTCGTATCTTCGCGATAATCGCATAAAACGCAGAAGGTATGAATTTGGTCGATTCTTATCGGAGCCTCGCTTACGATTACGTTTGGTGCTTTCATATTCATACGCGTACACATGTATGATAAAAAAAGAAAGAAGAAAAAAAAAAAAAAAAAAGCAAAAATAAAGAAAAGAAAAATAAAAATAATTTTTGACGGTTCACCCAGATATGCGGCAAACAATACGAAAAGATTTTTCTGAAATTTGGAGATGAGCACGAGGAGAGATACGTGAACACGTACGAACGAAGAAGGAAAAAGAGAAAGAGAGAGAAATTATTATAAACAACGGATAAATAGATAGACAGACAGACAGACAGACAGACAGACAGACAGACAGACAGAGAGGTAGAGAGGCAGGCAGGCAGGCAGGCAGGCAGGCAGGCAGGCAGGCTCGAAAGTACGATGGTTCCTTAAATCCAGCACTCGAATTTGTCCTTTTCCAGCGACCTCATCGAACGATCGAAAATTTCCATTGAAAATGGACTTCTCCCCCCCCCCCTCCTCCAACCATTGATACGCGCTATTAGAAACGCTATAGTAACTTAGAATCAGCACCTTATCGCGCGATTCTCGAATGCGCGCGCGCACGCAAAGGGCAAACGCTTAACTCTACGATCAACATCAAAGCCTTTGAACACAATAAGGGCAATAGAGAGACGCGGACAAGACGAGGATGATTCCGATGATGATGAAACGAGAAGTAGAGTTCGGGATAGTGATCGATTTTCCATGTATAATATCTTATGTCTATGTCCTACGTGAAAGTGTAGGTGAACGCGCGCGCGCGTGTGTGTATGTGTGTGCACGCATGCAACACGTAAACGCATTGGCGTGCAAGTTTCCAAAGATGATTTCCCTTACCCAACCACCCACCCACCCACCTACCCAACCCTTTTACCAGCCATAATAGCTTAAAATCACATATGAAACATCACACGTTTATGTTAGTTGGACGTGCAACGGCAGCTTACAAAAGACGAAAAAAAGAAAAAAAGAAGAAACGCACGCGAAGCAAGGGCGTGACTTCTTTTCTTTCAAATTTTCTTTTTTCTTTTTTTTTTTGTTCCTTTTAGTTTTCTTTCTTTTTCTTTTTTTTTCTTTTTTTTCTTTTTTTTTCTTATCTTTTTACAATTGTGCGCGTTTCGCCCTCGTAATCCGCTCGTCCTCTCGGACACGTATCCATGTCCGCTCTACTACGTATCCCTCGTTATTTGAGAATCGAATATTTCATCCTTTTGACGAATAATTAAACGCAACAACTCTACCATCTTCTTTCTTCTTAGCGTCACGACATCGAAACAAAGTGTCGCGTAAATAATGGACGTGGTACGTACGTGACGTTACACGAAACGTCGTTTTCTACGAAAAGTCGTATCGCCAATGTTATTATGGAAAATGATGGATCAAGCTGAAGCAAGAAAAGAAAGGTGCGTTTTTTCTTCGGCGAACCCATCGACGTGGACTATTTTCTCTCTCTCTCTCTCTCTCTCTCTCTCTCTCTCCCTCCGTCTCTCTCTCTCTCCCTGAAAAAAAAATCGCCACTTCCTCATCCGTCTCTCTATCTCGTCTATGGCGGACAATGTGCGATCATTTGGCAGCGACTGTCGTCTACGTTGCGTCAACGCGTATTATTTACTGTTAACGGAATGTAAAATTCGATGAGACGAGCGGATCTTTCGCGTCTCGAAGCAAGTCTTTGAACTTTCTTCGAGATGTGACGGCACGGCCCTAAGCGAGCTTCTTTTCGGTGTTGTTGTTCGCCACGTAGCCGTTGTTGGTGCCATTGCTGTAACAACTGTTGTACTCTTTGTTGTAGATGGTCGCGTAAGTCGATATACCGTTTTGCTTTGGTTTAGTCGGATAATCGTCGAGGACGGGCATGCACGCACCGTTGTTCGTGCCGTTTGCCATCCTACTCCTCGATTTCTGAACTGTGTATTTCGTTTTATAAAAGTCCGAGAAAAGACCAAAGAAGAGGAAACCATGGAGACTTATCCAGATCATGAAGCTTCGAGGATAGTCGCAATCCGTGAAGAGCAACTGAAACTGGTGCATCATGATCAATACAAACTGCACCTGAAAATTAAAAGAAAAATGAAGAAAAAAAAGAAAAAAAAGAA
Organism: Vespa velutina; assembly: GCF_912470025.1. NCBI lineage: Eukaryota > Metazoa > Arthropoda > Insecta > Hymenoptera > Vespidae > Vespa > Vespa velutina. Next base: position 189,705 of record NC_062189.1, on the reverse strand, counting down.
AAAAAAGGAAAAGAGAAAAAAGAAAAAGAAAGAAAAAAGAAGAAGAAGAAGAAGAAGAAGAAAAAAATGGAGAGAGCGAGATCTTTGAAGGATTCTTTTGTTTTAAAAAGATCTTATCTTTTAAACATTACTCTATTCTTTTTCCTTAAGGAAATCCTTAATTTGTTGTCTTACCATTTGTAGCGTTGTGAGGTACTTTTTCCACCATATGTACTTTTGATATTGCGGGCCCATCGCCGCGACCATGTAATAGAAATACATGATTATGTGGACGAAAGTGTTCAAGAGGGCGAAGAATGTACTATGACCACCCGGTGCGAACTTCATTCCCATCCATACGGAAAAGGGCATCACGCCGTGATGTATCACGTGAAGGGTGGACACGTGTTGATTCTTTTTTCTCAGGATAAAGAACAGCTGCGAAAAGAGACGAGAATCTTCGTTATCAAGCTTAATATCGGTCTTAAATAATCGATCCTTTCCATTCTCGATATTATTTAACTATTATTCCTCATATATATCCTCACCGTATCGAAGAATTCGGTGAATTTGCTGAAGTAATACCACCAACATGTGTTTGCCATCCTGAGCGCTAAAGGACTGCTCGAGTAGTCGACTGGCTGACAACGAAAGCTGTATCCTCTCGCCCAGCCACTCATCAAATACTGAAAAAGAGATATATCGTTTGGTTAATATTCTCTTCCTTATTTTCACTCTTTTACGTATGTATGCTCAATTATTTAAAGACTTTGCTCAGAAGAAAAACAAGTTATTCGTTTCGGAAGGACGTTTCAATGTTACATGTCGTAATCGATTGCAAAAACGAAAGAATACATAATTGCGTTTCCACGAGTATTCAAAAACGAGCTTTTTATATCGCAAAAGGGTTTGCGATGATAAAGAAAAAAAAAAAAAAAAAAAAAAAAAAAAAAAAAAAAAAAAAAAAAAAAAAAAATAGACAAAAGCAAATTGGAATCATGGGTGTCAAATTAATCAAGATAATCGCGAAGGCACGCTCGATGAGGAATAGATTTTTTACGCCTTTCTCACCAGAATAAGTTTAGATATATGTATATCGACGATAACTAAAGAGAAAGAGGAGAAACGAGTGGGGAAAAAGATCGTAGAGAAAAATGTAGGGACAAAAGAAACTGGTTTTTTTTCTTTTCTTTTTCTTTTTTTTTTTTTTTTTTTTTTTTTTTTTTCGTTGCTGCTTATTTCATAAATGTTCAAAACATGTGGTCGAACGCATTGGGAATCTTTTAATCGAGACTTTTAATTCTTATCGATCGATGACCTAGTAATACGCTAATCCACGTAAAACCGCAAGTAGGACTTTCAAAATGTTGAAGTGCTAAATGCTGAATCATCGAAAGAAATAAGATGAAGGATGCTCGAGGATCGTCAAGTGCGGCAACGTTACGACTTTGATATAATACGAAATAGAAGCGACGAGGTAAATCATGCGAACGGGCTTCGTTCAAAGTTGAACTCGCTCTAGAAGCAGCAGCCTTCGTTGGCGCAGGAGGTGATAGTGGAAGAATCGTTTACGAGGAAGCTAGCGTGGCTTTTAGGTCACTGTACGAAGCGGTTCAAGTACGTATGTGTCGTACATATAAATACGTATGTCACGTCTACGGTACGTATATACGTACGTGGGTGCTTGAGAGACACGCCTTATATACTACTCCGCTCGACCGAGCTATCAAAGCGATATCAATCCTTTGCGGCCGACCGTCGTTACTCGACGAAGGAATCGTCGGTCACTAGGTACTTTTAATTCCTCCAAAACCGAAAGGTTCTCTCTCTCTCTCTCTCTCTCTCTCTCTCTCTCTTTTATATCCAACCACCCTCAAAGCTCTCGCGTCCCTAACATCGATCGATCTCGGGGAATAATCAGAGCACATGGCCTGAATAGACGACACGTCGTCGTCGAGCGGCACCTTGTTTTCCTCCTTGTTGTCCTCGTTGATTTCGATCTTAACGCGAAATAAATTCAATACGTCCGAGACGACGTTAAAGAGCATACGCGTATATACAACTCGTAATCATGTTAGAAAGAGAAACTTGTATATTTCGAATAGCATCGAGATAGATATAAACTAACGATCGGTCATCATCATTTTGGTATTTCCGTCGGTCAATCTCTCTCCGAGGAATCGAATAAATAGGACGATAAGCACGAAAGAAAATAGGAAGAGACGATCCTCCTCACGAACTTGACCGTCTTGACGTAACCCTGAGAGTGTCGATAGGACAAACGGACCGACGCCGTGATTCGTGAGTACATAGCAATGCTCAACGAGAGCTCCTAAGATTTGCTTCTGTATGGACGCATTGACGAGAGCGCACGATCAAAAGCGTACTTACGTACGCACGTAGGAGGTGCGTGTCAAGGCCGCGATGCGTGATATCGTCGCTCTACGTAATACTTTAAAGAGTGTACTTTGTAAGATAAATCGCTCGGGAAAGTATTATTTCAAGGCTGTTATCGAGAATTTCGATGACGACTCTCTTTCGAGAATTTCATATCGGGGAAGATTGTTCTTTTCCCTTATCGATTATCGACGAAAGATTAGTTATTTCTTTGCTAAATGACTTATTAATTACAAGACGTACGAAAAGCATTACGAATCTAGATATACCGCGCGATGAAATTTTCATCGTCCGGCTAACATCATAAATCGAAGGATAGAGAGTTTCATTTTAAAAGCAATAAATCTCGAGGGATTTTCTTCTCTCTGGATGCTTATCGTTTCGACGAACGACGAACGGCGGACGAACGATGAATGGATTCTCTGAGGAACAACGATATTTGTCGCGCGACCTATTCGATTTCAAATATGTATTTTAAATTTCGAATGTATATTTTAAAGTTAAACAAGATTCTCGGTAGGTGGCAAACGCTAAGACAAGATCTTAATATTCCTGTTACACGTTCGATCGGAAATAGCTCCGGAATCTATCTCGAGTCGGCGTTTATTTCGGCATCGAGATAGACGCGCGACAACTTTTATAATATGCTCCTTCCTAACAACTTCTGCGCGAATCACTTTTTATAGCGTATTTATAGCGATTTAATATCTGCAATCGAACGTATTTATACCTCTATCGCGAATCGAACATAAAGATATCGATATATTTATAAGCTTTTCATAATTTTATTAAACCAAAAGGCGTTAGATAACAGCTTTTATGGTTTGCGATAAGAAAATACTTTTTATACCATTGGCTTTGTCTCGTTGAAAAAACGCTTGCGCTTAAATAATTGCCATGATTATAATCGTATCGATGAATTTTACGAGTTTACGTCCAAATAAGTCAACTATTCTATAAATAGCTAATACAGCTTGAACTTTTCCTTATTTTTCTTTGCGAGCAAGTTAAATTTCGAGGCAGACTGTAGTCCAAAGAGTGTAAATAATACCGACACGATGTGGTCCTATCAATAACAGACGATTAATAACGCTCGCGGGCATTGCTTGAGATCCGATTTATCGACGAAACTTTGTCGAGAGAGAGAGAGAGAGAGAGAGAGAGAGAGAGAGAGAGAGAGAGAGAGAGAGGAAAGGAATCCGATACGGATATTTGCGTTGTTTAATCCACATCGTAAACGCCCCGTTGCCCATTTATGGCGTTCATTTGAATTCTATCAAAGTATTGTACAACGCAAGAATAACATCAGTTGAGACCTGTTAACAACGAAACGAATTTAGAATATAGAATAGAGAAGAGAGATTAGGCCTTTTTTTTCTCTTCCTTTCTTTTTTCCCTTCGTATCAACTTTGAAATTTGATCGCGTCTCGCCGGTTGATCGGTTGGTTGCGCATCTCCTCTGCAATGGACGATAGATAGAGAGTAGATAGGCGCGCATCGATATGCGCGACGCAACGAAAATATTAAAAGAGCGCCAAATATAGCGCATTCGATAAATTAAGAGACGCATTCCTTCATCAACTTAATTAATCGCGAGCGAACGACGCAGCACGGTCAAAGTAATTAAGGATCGACCGTGATATCCGTTATCGATGCATCAAAAGCTAATATAAATGCGATATAAGGTGATATACAAACCTCGTAGAAGATCCATGTGGAAAAGAGGGTCTGTACGAGATTGTAAACGATTAGGATACGTCGAAGATTGAACGGTTTTTTGTTTTCCATCAACTTCGGTCCTATTACTTTACTAAAGTATGCGTAAAACAGGCATATGGCCATCGTTGGGAAGGGACTGCTCATCATCACCCAGTCGTTTACCCTAGGATCTGAAAATAATCAACAACAAATGAATTAGAAATTACAATTACGCCTCGTACAGGTGCGATTTTTTCAATTCGTCCCCTCGCGATCTCTCTCTCTCTCTCTCTCTCTCTCTTCTTCATTTTTCCGACCGTTTGTTCCGATTCACCCTCGTTTCCAACGACCAATGCTAGCGATTAGTGTGACACGAATTAACACCCGGAGAACAATGGTCACCGCGATAGTCCGAGCCTAGAGAATACGGATGGAGAAAAGCAGAGAAACGCGGATAGTGGAGCCAAAAAAATCATTATTTCGCGTCTGTTTACGTAGTTTACATACGTAATAGCGAAAAGGTCTCGGACAAGATAAGGGAATTCTGTTCGAAAAAAAACAAAAGCTTACTTTACACCGATTATGCTAATCTTTGTCGCAAAGCATTTAAAATTTAAAGAAAGTAGCTTTCGGTATTAAAATAATTTAAATAATATGAATATTATTATCGATAATAATAATATTTACGTCAGTTAGCGCTAGAAGTCTAAATTCACGTCTATATAGTCGTTATAATAATTAATCGCAAAGTCACGCGTATATCGTGTTTATCCAACAATACGATATATATCGTATTCCATTCGATTATTCGCGTAATGTTTCATCCTTGTTCGAACAAAGAGGGGGAATATATCTCTGTTATAGCGGAATAAAATTTGTTGCGCGCTTTTTACCCAGCTAAACGGCAACCCCTAAGAGAGAAAGAGCGCATCGTCGGTTTTTCCAGTAAATTAAGTTTGCGCTCTTCGTGTGACCTCGTCGCGACCTCGGTTGCGCACGCGATGGACACAGATTCATAACACACCTACGTATATAAACGCGCCTATTTTTTGACCCTCTTCTCGCTCTTACCACCAACAACCGTGTCCTGCGAAGGAAGGTCCTGCGAAGGAAGCGCACGACTGACCGTAGTAGGACGAATCAACAGGGATGCGCTTCATCTTTCCGAGTTTCGTGGCAGATACCGAGCGGATTATCGATTAAATGGGGGACCGAGAGAGGGAGAAGACTAGCATCGAGCAAGTACTTTGCTCCGGTGGTAGAGTCTCTCGTCGGTGCGGATCGTGGAAGCGCATCCAAGTGTCGGGAGATTGCACAAAGAGCGAGAGCGAGGGAGAAATCGTCGAGCTAAGCCTCCTGGATGATCGTCGTTCGCTTTAGCGCCCCCGCTTCCGGGATGTACCTAGAGTTTTCCAAGTGGCTAAAAGCGCGAATCCCCGATCGAAGCCCTCCTCCAAACTTTTTATTGCCATCTCTCCTCTCTCTCTCTCTCTCTCTCTCTCTCTCTCTCTCTCTCTCTCTCTCTCTTCTTCCAAGCTTTCCCCCGAGAGCGCACCGACCCCGGCTTCAAAACGGCCGCGTGCTCTACTTTCGTCCCGTTATGACCATAATTTTTTTCTCCTCTTTCTCTCTCCCTCCTTTTATTTTCGCCAAAGGCCGGCCGTTAGTTTCTTCTCGAGGCGCATTACCACGACCACCGGACTACCGGCTTTTCGTCGTTCATTCTTACGCTTTCTCCGAAAAGTATTTTACGAGGGCGATAATATAGAAAGAAAATGAAACGTATAGAATATACATATAATCGGTACGAGCCCTTTTTCTTTTACACCTTCACCCCCCCCCCTCCCTCCCTCCTCCATGCTCGTTCTTTTTCTTTTCTTCTTTCTCTCTAATTAAGGGATAGCATCGATCGAGAGAAGGCGCGAGCTTTTAGCGCAGAGCTTTCAAGGCGCCTCTCCTCTACTCGCTCGAACGAGTACGAGCCTAAAGGAAGGAGAGAGCGCACTAAAAGTATGCAAAGTGTGCTTCTGCGTGTTGTGCCTTTGAATGGAATATTTCCGATTTGAAAATATTCGTCGAAAGATGAAAAATTTACTTACATACGCGTTGCGTGGGGCGACGGGCGAAGAAAAAGAAAAAAATGCATTTTTGCGTTGGCCAGAAGCTACCTTGGCACATTATTTTTGCGCCCTATTTTTCCGCTACCCAAAGCTTTCAAAGAGACGGAAAAGGAAGACGAATTTCGTTGATTCATCGAAAACAAACGTATTTCGCGTACGAGAGCCAGCTATGCGCTCGTATATAAAAATAACTTGCACGAGGTCGTTGATTTTTGTAATTTCATTTCCTATCTATTTTAACAGCCCGATAAGAATAAATTATTAAACCTCTGTCCGATCGTATAAAATGCCATTGTTATTATAACAAAAAGGCACAGATATTAGATCGCATTAACATTGTATTTAAATCGTATACATTCAAATCATCAATCGATATCGCGCACTTTCTTTTTACTCGGTGACATAAAATAAACGTCCAAAAAAGATTCGTTGAGCCAACCAAATGAAATAATTGAAACGTCCATTTCTCATCAGAGTTTTTCATCAATCGTAAGAAAATCCAACGTACGCGTAACAATACGACGCATGCTCGTTCATTAAATCAAAACTATCTTTCACCGTCGCGTTTACAACGCGGTATCGAAAAAATACAATGAAATATTATTTCGACTCGCCGTTCCGAACGTATCAATATGCATTAGTGAATGCATAAAACGATCTATGATTTTGAAAGAGACAGTTTTTTTTTTTTTGCTGTTATTACGCAGCTATAATAGTACAAACAAGCCGGGCGAACCAGCATTCGTTCGATCGATCAAGGGACACATAAGATTAGGCGACATGTTTCAAAATATCGATTTTGATCGACCGACAAATTGACTTTTAGGTGTTTTTAGGTTGAACGGTCGGACAGCTACGAGAGTTTCGAGTCGTTTGGATCCGTACGCGCATACCTGGTTCTATCTATTGTATGTGCACGGAATTCTAAACTTTGTCACCACCAATATTTTCTTCTGTAATTCGTGGACTCGGTTTTTCCATTAATGATGACTCTTATAAAAAAAAAAAAAAAAAAAAAAAAAAAAAAAAAAAAAAAAATACTGCGTATGACATAAACAGACGAATTATTTTAGCATGCCGATCGTTAGAAATTGCTTTACGAGGAATAGAAAAAGTCGTTTCACGATGCCGTGTCATCGAGCATATTAAACTTCTTGCGAAGGAGAAAAGAAAAATTGACAGTAAAAATGGGAAAAGGCTCAGGTTTGATTGTCTCTGAAGACGGATGACTGTTGAGGAGCAGACTACGCTTTACGGTGTCGTATCGACGATTATTTTTTACTATTACTCGGACAAAGCGATAGATTTAATAGATAGATCTTTTGTACTGCAAAGCTCGTGTGCCATGGCTATAAAAGCATTCTGTTACGAATAGTGCAGCGAAAGTTAATTACTTTTTTCAATATTGATTCTTTTGTTGTGAAATTTTCGCGCGAAGGAGGAACTCATTTTGTAATATTTTTCAGTAATTTTTCTTAAGAGAGATCGTTTAAAATATAAACTAGTATGTGGGCAAGAGATAAAAAATATTCGTTTGATAGATTCGTTTCAAGTGTATAGATCGTCAAAAATAAGCTCATTTATCGAGCGATCTGATCCTTTAAACCTGTGCACGATAATCCGTGTCGCGGCTGTTACATTAACAAAAAAATGTTACAATATATAGCATAACGGGCGAGAACACTTTCCTTCTCCTTTTACATATACGACTTCTGACCCGTAATGGCTCCGCATATGCGTATTCGTTTATACAGAAGCCACGAAACGACGATTATTGCAACAATGCTGACCGTAGCGCCTCATCGAACTCGTTCGACATTGCAAACTCTTTTGGTTCGCGTGCTACTTTCTCGTACCTGCTTATAGATATCATATACAACGATTAACGCAAACTCTAGTTTCATCGACGGGAGAACAAAGTTTGCTCTTCGACGACGACGACGACGACGACGACGACGACGACGACGACGACGACGACGACGACGACGAAAGTCGCAGAAAAGAGAACGAGCAGAGGATTATCTCGAAACGATCCACAGCCTCCTCCTTCTCTTCCGACGGTATTTTCAATCGCATTAGCTACGCGCATTAATTCCTTCTGCCGGTTTATTGCCTAGCGACGCCTATAGCCTAACGGAGAGCGCGGATCTTACGGCGCGCAAGGGAAAAAAAAAGAAAAACAATAAACACGCGATGGAAGAGCGCGATCGGAGGGAAAGATCGGAAGGAGAGGAGGGGAGGGGAGAGTGGCGGGGTGGGGGGAGGTGGCGGGAAGGCGAAAAGGAAAACGAAAAGAAAAAATACAACTGGGTTTACAACTCACCGGACTTATTGTCCATGAGATCCCTGTAGCCATGAATCAAATCAGCCACGATATTCGTCATCTTGATTCAGATCTGAAATAATAATAAGGATCGATTAAACGAATACGAATAAAAGTACTTACAATTCTGTCCTTTAATTACGCAATCCGAAAGTCGAAAAAGGCGTGTTAAAATTAAAATTCCGATTGCGGAAAGACATTTGCCAACAATTACGTCTCTCTACGATTAGAGAGATTTACGATAATCGCGTATAGTATACTCGGACAACTCCGTTAATTCTTTTCTTTTTGCCTTATCATTTAATAGCGCACGCGAAATTAAACAAACAGGAAATTGAAAGGCACGGATAGAAGGACACGATTGAACTTTCGGATAAAGAGGGATAATGTGAATATAAAAACTAGTACGAGTAATACTTAAGCCTTTACGGCATAACACATCACCATCTTGTTGCCTGCATCCCGATTAAACGGAACGATCAGAAAGGGATCGCATGCAGAAACGGAGAATTCGTGTGGAAGGGAAAAGATAAGAACGCGATAGTAAAATCTGCTCGTCTTCATTTTTTCTTCCGAGCTATGAGAAGAAATTTTACGAAACGAGGAAAGAATAAAACGACGTGAGCAGAGTAAACAAGATGGTTCGAAAGGAGGAAACACGAAAATATGCACTCTTCTCGGCGAGTCTCGCATTCCATCGGATTTTCGCACATCGGAGGTGTGTACTTTGTAACGTATCGCGTTATCTCGATAATGCTCGAGACTTTTCGGATCTCTATCTCGAATTTATCGTCGGGAACCGCGTGAGAGAGAGAGAGAGAGAGAGAGAGAGAGAGAGAGAGAGAGAGAGAGGAAGAAAGAGAAATGTTTACATCGATAAATCGAACAATTGCATCGGGCAAGAGGCATATCAATGACGCGGCCAAAACCAAACGCTCTCTCTCTCTCTCTCTCTCTCTCTCTCTCTCTCTCTCTCTCTCTCTTTCTTTATGGCGTTTGCAACCGGTTGTTTCTTTTCTCCTTCGTTCAATAAGATTTCGCTGCTTACGTAAGATAGTAGCGTGCGCGCGAGAGAGAGAGAGAGAGAGAGAGTGAGAAAAAAGTATAAAGTAAAAAGTAAAAAGTGTGTCCATTCTCTTTCTTTCTTTCTTTCTTTCCTTTTAGACACGGAACAGGATTTACATTTCGTAATGGTTCGGCTACATCCGCCGGTGATTTCGTCCGCGTTTCCCTCGAAGCTCGCGGGCCTCGGTAAAACGTGACCGCCGACGCGAGGAAACCACTTTCTAAAGTAAACCGTCCGACAGGGGACGCGGACGGACGAATGAACGAACAAAATACGTTCCTTCGTCCGTATTACGAGGTGCGAGCGAGGCCAGAAAATAATCCTTTGTCTTTGCGCACGCTTCCTCGGCGTAAGTTACGAATCGCTGATGAATATGCGACAATAGGGAACAGAAAAGACACTCGAGGAAAGCTTGTAGCTTTGATAAAAAAACTTAGACGGATATCGAGCGAAGGATTTTTCTTAAACATTCGACGGCGATTTCGCGCGAACAGGTCAAATTCCTACAGTCGCGCCCTATAGTTTCGATTATAATTCACAGAATGACGCGTCGCTAACAGTGCGTTCGATGTTCATTCCATATCGATCCAATTTTTTTTTCTCCTTTTCCACCCCCTTACGAGTCAAGGAGCGGTCAAGGTGCGTGTTTCCCTTTCGTGACGTATCTGGCGCCTAAGCGACGCGGAGTCTGCGGCAAACGGGGAAGAAATGTCGAGGGAGAAGAGAGGCGACTAACGCGCGAGTAGGATCGGTTCGCACTATCGCAGTTGTAAACTATATATATACATATGATCGGAAACGTTCAATTCGATCGAATATATATACATGTTCGGCATAAATTAAGATGGCGAAATATGTAAATATTTTTAATTCATTTCCTCGAATGAATCGGACTCTAGAAAAATTCTCTCTCTCTCTCTTTCTCGTTCGTTCGTTCGTTCGTTCGTTCGTTCGTTCGTTCGTTCGTTCGTTCGTTCGGCCGACTCAAACTTTCTCTCCGTGTATTAGATAATAATAAGCTATGTCCGAAGTGATGTATCACAAAGAGCAAAGTACATGTACGCGCGAAATTCAAATGAGAAATTCCATCGCCGAAGAAATGACTCTCGTCTAGTCGTATAGAAGATATATTTTATATACGAAATTTTCGTATTCAAAAATATTCTATATACGAGGAAAGGAATTTAGATTATAGAAAGGGAAGAAGGCGGAAATGGTTTAACATAATGGGTTAACCGTTAGGTTAACTCTTGTATTCGAAACCGTTAGATAAACGATATAGCATCGAAATGCAAATTTCGTAATGTATTAAAAATGGAAAAGGAGTTTGTCCTGCTGACCGAGACTCGAACGTGGATGGCCAACACACGGCCGTACGGCGGCCAACGACAACGAAAGAATAGAACATCGTAGGGCGCGCTCGTTACCCGTTAGTCGGCGGTCGATGGACGGGACACGTCCACGAGGAATTGCTCTCGAATTTCTCTCTCAAGTTTCTTTCTATGTTTTCAGGATAGGACGGGCGCAAATAACACTCGTCTCTTGTCATCTCTCCCCGATCGGAATTCTCTTCCGAGAGGAGAAACGGAGAGAGAGAGAGAGAGAGAGAGAGAGAGAGAGAGAGAGAGAGAGAAGAAGCGTCGAAGCAGGTAACGTGAACTAATCGCGTTCTCGGCGCGTCGAGTGTACATCGAGAATCGATCGCACGTCCTAACCTTAAAAGGCGCGCACTACCAGGCACGCCTCGCGAACGCAAACGAATGATCGTAAGGTAAATGGAAAGACGACGGTGGGACACCAACCTGTTTTTTTCTTTTTTTCTCTTCTCGTCCGTTTTCTCTGTGTCCTCTGCCTCGCGTTTTCTTCTTCTCGGCTCGCTTCCAGAGGAATCTCCGATTCTCGTAGCGACACGGCACCTTACCTCTCTCGCGGCTTCCTTCCTGTCACCTGATCGAACACATAAAGTCCACCGAGTCTTTCGCCAGAAAAATTCTACGATCGATCGAATCGAGTCACTTATTTCTCTCGATCTATCTCTCTCCGGCTTTTTTCTTTGACGTCTCGAGCGCCTATCTGCTTTTCCTCTCTCTCCCTCCCTTCCCGTCTGTCGCTCTCACTCTCTCTCTCTCTCTCCCCCTCTCTCTCTCTCTCTCTCTCTCTCTCTCTCTCTCTCTATATCTGTCTGCCTATCTATTTCCTTCTCCTTTCTTCTCGGCCTTTTTATATCGCGTACATCCACACCTTAGAACGATTATCATAAAACTGAGGAAACGGACGACAGCTCCGAAACGTTTACTAAAGCTCTTTTCTACCTCCACTTTCCTTTGGATCTTCTTTCGCTTGCTTCGTTCTCCTTCTCCTTCTCTTTATTCTTTAGCTTGGTGCAGCGCCCGAAGAGGGGGGAACGGGAGGGCGAAAATTGAGTAAGAGGGAGAGAGATGATATTGCGCGCGCGCTTTCGCATAAGCAGAGAGAGAGAGAGAGAGAGAGAGAGAGAGAGAGAGAAAGAGCGAGGAAGAAAACGCGAGTTCCTCGGTCGACCGTTCGTTCGTTCGTTCGTTCGTTCGTTCGTTCGTTCGTTCGTTCGTTCGTTCTGACCAACGCAAAACCAAATTTGCGTGTCCCCAAAGGAAGCGAACACTTTTCAATAACTCGCGCGACCTATCGCTCTCCTTCTACTCCTCCCCGCTCGTCACGACCCTTCTCGCGACACGCGACAAACGAGCAAATGTATATCCAACGACACGCGTTACTATGACTGACCAAACTTAACTGGACCGATCTTTGCGCCCTCTGCCCATTTCACGCAGTCTCTCCCTCTCTCTCTCTCTCTCTCGCTCTTCCATTTCCTTCTACGATCGAGATTAAACGGAAGGAGAGATGGGAGCATTAGGGTCAATGAGAACGCAAGCGCCATCTTGCGGTATATACCTTTCGCTCTTATCCTCTCGAATTATTTCTTTCGAATGCGTTTTCTTTATCTACGCTTTTGGGTTTTATTCGTTGAATAACGTTCCAATGGATTTATTTTTAATTCATTGACAAGAACCCTATCGACGCATGATTTACATCCTTAATCAATTAAGAGATAATCGTATTCGAGGTTGGAAGTTAATCCCATCTTTTAGTCGCGTAGATGCTTTGCGAAGGAAAAAAGGTAAGCCGTGATTTTGTCGTCTGTTACGCTTCGAGAGAAAGAGAGCGAAGAGGAGATTTAAAGTAAGTCGAGCGAACGGAGCGACGTCCGAAGCATCGCAATTCGATGCCATCTCGCGCAACTGTATTCGATGAATTATGCAAGTTGGTGATCATTTTTCTTCGTTTTGCGAATATCTTTTTCGACAAAGCGAATTCGTAGGTCCTAATAACGTTTCAACCCACGTGACTCCTACCTTTGCGATCTTAGCACACCTTCCTTTCTTCGTTCGAAATTTTCCCGCGTTACGAATTTAGGTTATCCTTCGAGATTGCGTATACCTTTAAATCTTCATACTTCTGTTGCGTTCTCGACGGTATATACCGACCGTTGTCGGTCACGAGGCTTATTCGAAAAATTTCTTTACGTAGAACGTATAATAATGTGGTAATTTTATATGATATTATCGCTTAACACTTTCATTATTTACTATTCATACAATCAAATTAATAACATGCGTTTCTCGATAAATACAATTATTTCGACGTTTGATCGAACGAAGGAGAGTGTAGTAAAGTTAAACGAACGAATGAAAATCAATTTATCATAAAATTAAATCCATTTCGATGGCTGCATAATTACGTACATTATTATAATCGCATTTTCATGTTAACTTTTGCATATGGCGCACTTTAATCAGATACGCGCACACATGAGAAGCCAAAGTTCTCTTCGCGTTCACGTGAACTTTATACTCTTGAACGTAAGTAAGAAGTAATCCAAGGATCTTTTTTCTTTTGAAGAAAACGTCTCCAATTTCTCGTTACTTCTCATTGAGGTGTCCGTCATAATCGTAATCGTAATAAATCTTATTTTCAATAATACATTTTCCTCTCTTCTTTACGTATAAATTAAAACTCCTCCGAGTAATAACTCCGGTAATGGTACGATCGCATATCAATGCTCGTCGTATCGATAACACCTAAACTGTAAATATAACGTAAACGCGAAACTTTACGCGTTTTTTCATTTATACTTGATTTCGTGAATTGCATAAAATATTGGTGCGCCAAGTACGACATTATCGTGTCTTATCGAGCCGATAGTTTCGAATTTTAAAAGTCTCTCGGACATTTTCGTTCTACGCGCGAATGCCAAGCCTGTATCTGTCGTATTTACCTACGACGTGTTAATTCTTACGATAATAAGAATGTTTAATTTTATTTCCGTACGACGAATTATCTTTTCATCAAGCATATTTTCCAACTTGAATTTTTTCTAAGATACTAAAGAGAGAAAAAAAAAAAAAAGGAAGAAAAAAAGAAAGAACGTCTTGGGAGAGACAGGAGCCTCTAAAAGCTAATGAATATGATTTTCTTGCGAAAGCCTATCTCGACGTTCCTACCTTTCGAGTGCCATTGAAACGTCCATATTTGATCGCGTGTAGTCTTCGCGTTGTATCCTGTTTGACACGTTCTTAAGATATTTTACGTCAATTCGTTGTTCAAAGGTCTAACGTGGCAATTATTTTGTATACTTTTGCTGATTATATTCATCGACGACGTAATGCCGATTATCGACATTACTCTTTGACTACGAACTCAAGGTTTTTCCTCCCTTCCGTCCCTCTCACTCTCTCTCTCTCTCTCTCTCTCTCTTCCCCTTTACCTCTCTGCCCCTCTACCACACTCAATAACCCTGTACGAAGATCAGGCTGCGTATTCGAGCGCGAGAAAGAGCGTTTTTCGTCGAGCCAGGTAAGGTGCAAAAAATACGGAAAGAATTATGAAATAAGACCCGGTCGGTCCTTCGGACATAAGAGAGGAAAAACAAAACTACTAATAGACAGACACTCGAGAGTCGACCGACTCGTAGAGATTTCGTAGTCGTACTTGAGAATTCGAAGAATCTCTCGATTAAATTACATCGACTTTCTGTCTTCGAGACTCTCATAAAAGGAGAATCCATTTAGCTGGATGTCGCGTATACTCTAACGAGTCCTACAGTGATTGCATAATTAGCTAGAATCTTCTTCGTAAAGATCGCGCGCTTAGATCAAATGGACTTTTATCGTCACCTTCCGCGAACGGCGCTCTTTTGTAAACGCCTTCTTGGATTACGAGGCGAGTTCGAAAAATGGCATCCCAGGCGTAATAGCCGAACGTACCCTATTTACCAATACCTTAGCGTGGTGCGTTCGTGTTGACGTGCACGTTCACGCGTAGGATAGATACGCGCGCGACCTTCTTTCCGTCGCGTGCCTCGTGCCACTTTCACCATGGCTACTTTCACCATTGAAAATTAACGCCGGACGCTTCTCGGAAACGCAAAGCGCCTATCCGAACCAATAGATTTTCGTTCGCCACGACTAATTATATTACCTATCTCCGTCCTATTTTCCTTTTCTTTTTTCATACCTCGACGTTTCCACTTTTTTTTTCCGACAAACGCGCAAAAGAGTAGCGCGTAACAATAGACAAAAATACGCACGACAATATTTATACATTTTTTAGCGATCGTCTCTTATTCGTAGTAGCTAAATGTTTTCTCTCCTCCCGGGCAATCGTTTCGTTGTTTCCTCAAACTGATATCAGAGTGCGCTATAACGTAAGCAAACTTTCCTCGTATCTCGTCGACAAGTAAGAATACTGCAATCGCTTCGCTTCGCCACGCCACATATGTTTCCTTGATATATCCAAAGCGGATCGGTAAAAGGGAGAAAAATCTTTTTATTATCGACGAGACTGTCGCGAAAAGGACAAAGATTGTTTTCGATCGGTAATTTAAGCTTTCAATAGTTGTTAAGTAAATACGTCCAATAATTATTTCGTTGATCGTATCTGAACATGTACAAATATACTTACCACAATATATATATAAAATTAGAGCTCGTTCTAAAACCTAAGGAGATTAACAAGGATAGTTTTATAGCTGTCTGGGTTGCATAGATTCACGATTGCAATGAAACAAACAAATATTTCTCGACATTCATTTTATTTTATCCCCTTTATTCTTTTTATTTTTCTTTACTTCTTCTTCTTTCCTCCATTGTAACACATGCCGATTGCCGTGCGTCACCTCATTGCGTCGCATCAGATCCGATATGAAAAAGTATGGATTAGCACGAGGCAATGATTATTATCACAGATGAATGTATCGAGCCGAACATCGTTTTGGTTCGAAAAATGAAAAAAGAAAGAACTCTACGATATCTCTTTCGAGCTTTTCAATTTCCCTCGATGTTTCGGGGATATTCGGGGGAGGAAATATAGTCTTTTATGGAAATGCGCTGTTCCCGTCGGCCCTTCGTGAGGGGACAGCGCATCTCTCTCTCTCTCTCTCTCTCTCTCTTATCCGTTGGGATGCACGCACACACGCACCGCGATGAAGAAAGTCTAATATTTGCGCTGCCGTTTCGAAAAGGATTCCGCGTCGACGCGAGTCTCGATTATAATAGTTGATCCTTATCGCGTTCTCATTCGTCGGACAATCCTCGGTTGTCGATAAAAACGCGATTTCTTAGGCCCTCGTCCGAAATGTACCCGGTCGCCATTCTGTATTGATTCGCATAAATAAGATCGTTCTCCTTAAGACGATTTTCGCGTTCGTACTTTTCTTCTTTCTTCCTTCTCGCCTCTTCTTCTTCTTCTTCTTCTTCTTCCTCTTTCCCACTTTCCTCTTGCCTTTTCCTTATCACGTTTTTCTTCTTCTTGTAAGTCCCGACGTAAAAGTCACGGAACAAGAAGTAAAACATGATCGCGTGCATGCCGATCCACCATACGAAAGCTTTCGGGTAATTGCAATCGATGAAGAGCAATTGGAAGGCGTGAATCATGACGAGAACAAATTGAATCATTTGCAGGCTCGTCAAATATTTTTTCCACCATAGGTACGGTTGGATCTTTGGTCCGAGAGCAGCGAGGAGATAATAAGAGTACATAATAATGTGTACGAACGTGTTTAAGAAGCCGAAGAAGGAACTGTGACCGCCTGAAAGAAAGGAAGAAGAAAAGAAAAAAGAGAAAAAAAGAAATTATGGATTTGTACTTGCAACGCCCATTTAATTCGTACCTGGTGTGAACTTGACGCCGAACCAGACCGACATTGGCATGCATCCGTGGTGAATCACGTGCAACGTTGAAATGTGGTTATTTTTCTTTCGCAGAACAAAGAAGATCGTGTCCATGAACTCGATGAACTTGGAAAAGTAGTACCACCAACAGCCACGAGCCATTCTCATTGCCATTGGATCGTCCGAGTAATCTATCGGTTGGCATCTGAACGAGTAGACTCCCCACCAGCCGGACGCCAAACACTAGAGAAACGATACGAATCTATAAATTCCGATTCGATACGTCAGAATATTTTTCCATGGCATACCTCGTAAAACAACCAAGAGGAAAAGATCACTTGGAAGAGATTATAAAGTATCATGAAGTTTCTAAGGTCGAAAGGCTTGCGATTTTCCATAATCCTTGGCCCGAGTACCTTGACGAAGTAAGCGTAAAATAAACAAACGAAGAGCGTAGGAAAGGGATCGCTCATCATCGCCCAATCTTTGACCCTTGGGTCGCTCTTATTGTCCATCAAGTCCCGATAACCATCGTAAATCGTTCGTATTATCTGTGCCATCTGAAAAAACAAAAACTATAGTTAAGGACGTTCGTATTAAACCGGCTCACTCGAGTTCTCCCCTAACGAACGAATTTTCGTGAGGCAAACCGAATATGGGAATCTCACGGGTTTAGTTGACTCCTCCAATGTATGATACGAACGAAAGGTCGTACCGTATAGTCCGCGTTCCGCACCTTTCACCGCGCGATCGGACCCGAAGATTTGGATTTTCTAGAAAGAACGAGCGACTATAGAGCGTCAACTATACGAGCTCCGTGATAGAAGGAAAATAATGTCGCGACCGGTTGCCCTAAGGGTTAAGATCAGGATCCTACACGAACGAATTCCTTTCGTTGAAAGTGAAAAGATCGATCTTATTCTTTCTAATTTTCTTCATTTGATTCGGAAAATATAATATATATATATATATATATATATATATATATATATATATATATATATATATATTAATCATGAAAAGGATAAAAGTTATTACTGTCTCGAAAAGAGAGGAAGTTTAAAGTATTATATCCCTAAAGATATCCGCATAGCCGTCTAATACACGACGTGGACGATCATCGGCAAAAAGCCGATTTAACGGCCGAAAGAAGACTCTTGGGTTTCGATTTGAGCGCAAATTTCCCTTCTTTCACACATTATTTTCATTCTTTCGATCGAGTTGCCATTTCTCCTATACTCGTCTAATCGGATAGATATAGCTTCGTGAGACAAGGAAATGTCGGCGCGTTCAAACGTGCGGGGAATTCAAGAACGCGGACGAATATAAGAATCCCAATAATTCTTCAAGATCTCAACCGGTCCTGCCAAACGAGTTTTCCCCCTTGGCGCGTCTCTATCTTTTCGGCTGTAATCGCTTCTCCGGTGACCTTCGCCCGAGTCCTTCCTCTCTTAGAGAGCCAATGGGCAGATCTCAAAAATACGAGCAAGCAGTAAATACCTGCTTGCTCGATTACAAAGATCCGGCTGTGTTCTCTCTCTGCGATGAGAGAGAACACAGCCGGCTCTTTGTCGTTTCTTTCCCAATAGCATCGATAACGACCTTTCTTTCTATTTAAACGTCTATTTGTTGTCTAGTCAGGCGTCTCGCTCGTATACACCACATTTCCATCAACGAGACAATAAAGTACCGATCGCACGTAAAACACATAGCCGAGTTCTATCCACCGGCTCGGTACAACTATATCTCTCTACCTTAATCCCGTTCATAAAATACGCTCTCCTTTTCTTTCTCATTTTCTTTCTTCGCCTTCAAGGATTGATGATTCTTTCAACGCAAACAAAATGTTCGATAATCCGCGTATTTCTCGGACATCGCTCGTTAACGCAATGAATTCAATGATTTTATCACGAATTAGCGATTTTACATGCTTCGTCGCTTATGTCATCGCGGATACGTACTTACGAAAGTTTGTTTGCGCGCGTGCGCAAGACCGAGATAGAGATTTTCCTTATCACGACTAAGAGTAAAACGTATATATCGTTGAAAACGAAATTCCATCAGGTCGAAGATTTACATTTGGTAGAAGGATCGAGAATAAGAAAGAAAACGTTTAACGAAGAGCACGCACAGAGATACCTAGCGTAGTAAACGTGAGATCGGTTGATAAATTTATAGAGGGAGACAGACAGACAGAGAGAGAGAGAGAGAGAGAGAGAGAGAGAGGGACAAGCGCGTTCCAACGCCGAATATATATATATATATATATATATATATATATATATATATTATTATTCGTTAGGCAAACACCTACGCTCAGAAGCGTTGCAAAATTCGTATGTCCTCGTACTACCAATCGAAAGAGATCCTTCCGAGTTTAGTCGAAAATACACAACAACTTGCACGATACGAAGAAAATATCAAATCGCGAGATAAAGAGAAACGTGCGATCGGATCGAAACTTCGAGTGTGACTAAACACCTACATTTTATCTCCTACCGCACTCAGCACGTGCACTTACTTTTCCGTTCCCCTTCGAACGTCGTCTCATTTTATCCTTCTAATCTCGTTATTTCATTTTTCAAGCTTCAAAACTTACATTACGGTCAAATTAATCGAGAACGTTATTCTTCGATAGCCCCTACCTATTTGAAAGTATCTTGATGCTCGATCAAGGATACTTCGAGGTATACCGCAAGATATGCGTATCGAGGTATGCGTTTATCTAACAGGATGAGATCCTAAGAATTAAGCATTCGACACGTCGCACGTTCGTCATTATAATTATAATTATATAGCGAAAATATCATTACTCGACGAACGTCCCGCAACATTGTTCTTTTAAGCTCGATTCGTTTTTTCTTGGAACAAAAAAAAAAGAGAAAAAGAAAAGAAAAAATGAAGAAACTACAAAATCTTCGACGCGCTAGATCGTTCACGCTCTCCGCTTAAACTCCCTCCATTTCTATTTACTTTCCTCGTAAACTCGTTTAAAGAAGTGGACGAAGCTATTGCCAAACTCTTTTATCGACCTTCAACGTCCAAGTTTAATCCTCGCTATTGCTATACGATAAAAGAGATCTCGTTCGGCCAATATTTTCCCGATCGATATTATAACGATCCTGGATTCTGTCACGTATAACGAGAACGTTCGAATAGGAAGAGATAAGGTAAGAAAATAAAAGAATGCTCACGTTTTTGAGTAACGTGTCACTCTTGGAATCCGTTGGGCCGTTATGCTTGACGCGCGAATCAGTTCTGATAGTTCAAGATATTTTTGCTACTACACCCTAAGACCAACTTTGCCGACGGTCGATTATCGAGGATTTTGATCGTCGAATAAAAAAAAAACGAAAGAAATACGAAGGAGTTCGTACGAAATAAATGATATAAAAGAAAGAAAGGAGAAATAGGAAGAGGTTAAAGGCCACGTAAGGACGGCGTGTTGCACCCGATTTGGCAACTTTCTATCCGTGCGAGCACGTTTGAGCAAACTGAAGTCTCGTAGCTTCGAGCAATGCCTTATATCTCTTTAAAGGCTATAGAAATACACCTGTTTATTTGCACGCTCGACCTGCTGCTCCACCACCTTTGCCACCATTGCCACTTTCCTCTTCCTCCTCTTCGTCCGTCTCTTTCGCTCGAGTCTTTTTGCATGTTTTACGATTACGGTAATACGCGGAGCGCGATAGCCTTGGTATTGGCGAACCATTAACCGCTTACTTTTTTCTTTTTCGTTTTATTTTTTTTTTTTTTTTTTCTTTTTCTTTTTTCTTTCTTTCTTTTTGGCCACCGGTCTCTTTGCTCGCGAGCGACGCGGTCGAGAAACACATCCGAAGAAGGCAGAACCTGTTTCGGTGGATACTAATACTCCAGACCCTTCCAGGGCTCGCTCGGGGATTTTAGATCGTTGAATTTTAATATCTGAACGATCAATACGAAAGATCATTGCGAAGCAATGGCAAAAGAAGGTTACTTCGACGAACAATGACGACGACGACGACGACGACGACGACGAGATATGTCACTTCTTTTTCAATGACGTGGGGGCGAGGGGGAGATAAAGGGGGAGAAAAAAATCGTAGCAATGACGTAGCACTGTTTTACGAATATAACATGCTTTGACCGTCAAATAAATTTGAATTATACGATAATTCGTAACTCTTGTCTTTCGATTGAAATTCAATTCTTAACTATTGATCAATCGTGTTATCGTCGAAGAAGAGAGAAAGAAAATTCGAATAATATTTGATATTCATGATTATTCATGAATATTGCATGATATTCATTATTACGACAATATATTTTTAAGGGTAAGTATTATACGATCGTTATTTAGACCCCTCCACAATGTACATTTTCTCGTTTTAACGAATCAGTATGTCTTATACATATAACGTAATTATCTATTATTACGTAATGAATATATTGTTAATCAAGCGTGCGACATATACGAGGGATTATTTTTCCTTTCTGCGATCGGTTTCCGGCTCTCAAGTAAGAAAGTGATAATAGTAATAGTTATTTGTAAGAAAGGATTCGCGATGTCCTTCTATCCAGTTTGCTTTCGAATGAAATTTCGATAGGGGCGAAACTTTTAATTAGACTTTCAATAAATTCAATTACTTCTCGATCCACCAACGATCGTCCCATATAACGTTAAGTACGTACAATAGATATGGCTCGCGAGGCTATAGGGAAATTATATTGTACTTTGAGAAATTCAAATTTCAACGATTTGTTTTTCCTTATATCCTATCTCGCTAATATCAAGATTGTCCGGAAATAGCGTACATCCTTTTAATTTCAATTTCACCGATTCGACGTTTCATGAAAGGATTTTCATCATGAAAGAAAAGTAACTTTACAAGATACTTTATTCCGTTTGCGTTCCATCGTAGGCGCGATCGTTCATTCACAAGTGCGCCATTGGAACGACTTCCATCCATTCTACTAACCTTTCGTACTCGATCCATTGAATTTACGACATGCCGTGCTGATGGCCATCGAGCCGATTCCAATTACGAAACAGAGGGAATTCGTTTTCCATTAAAAAAACTTTGTCGCCTATCGTATATTTCTTCGAAGTATATATATATATATATATATATATATATATATATATATGCATGTATGTATGTATGTATGTATGTATGTATACATGTGTCCTGCGTTATGCGCGATATGACCATTTTTACTCGAGAGGCGAGACGACTAATGTGCTTTTACTTTACTTAGATCGAAACATAATCCTTGCGCGTCGATCCCAATTACGTTCGTAACGTTGTTACAAGCGTATTTGGTACGGTAGGCAGGACATAGAGAGAAAGAACGGTCCAAGAATCCGGATATTACAAGAGAGTCTCGCCAATTTGTTTACATAACTACGGTGCAAGATGGAATTATGCTCGATCGTATCTACAGATACGATCGAGAACACCTATGAGCAGAACTGATCTCTCTCTCTCTCTCTCTCTCTCTCTCTCTCTCTCTTCCTCCCTCCCTCTTCACGATGAGTAAGGGAGATCGATGCGATTTTTATCACATCGCGTACGTTGAATAAAGACGTAAAGCAAGTTCCAATAAAATATCGATCGTTATTTTTTATTTTCTTTAATCTATTATACGACATATCTGTGGAGCATTTACTCGCGAAAGCGACCTTCGCTTCGTGAATTATATCGATTGAATCTTTAATTAATAAGTCATTACAAGATAGGTTTTGCTCAATCGATATTAACTTCTCGGTGTTATTTATCTCAATACCATCTACTTTTTCTTTTTCTTTCTTTTTTTCATATGTTAAACTAGATAATAAGCATAATGATTTATAGCAGTAATTATTTCCCGTATGTAGACATTCGAATGAATATTAATAGATCAAAAGACAAGGCTTTTGGAATTTTCTACATGTGCAAGGAAATCTATGTAAGAGGGAAAAGAGCAACCGTTGACGTCAAATTTCACATAATCGAGAGTTGGCGATCGTCCTTGGCCGTGCCATTCTACGGAGTCGATAATTGACCCGGAGAGCACTGAGCGATTATAGTTTGCGGTTCTATTAAAATTCGTTACGGGCCAAAATTATCGATGGGGTATTTACATGCGCCGCATAGCATAATATTATCATATAAAATTATCATTATTAACGACAATACTTCTAGATATGGATATTTTCTTCTTATAAA
The DNA here is from genome assembly GCF_912470025.1 of Vespa velutina. Taxonomy (NCBI): domain Eukaryota; kingdom Metazoa; phylum Arthropoda; class Insecta; order Hymenoptera; family Vespidae; genus Vespa; species Vespa velutina. Next base: position 166,726 of record NC_062189.1, on the reverse strand, counting down.
AAGAACAAATTTTTATTCGATATCGATGATCATTGTAAAATATATTTCCTTTCCAAGATATACGAATATGTTCATCACGACCATATAATATTTGTCTTCAGTTTTTCTACTATAGACTTTAGAATGTTCTTAATATTCAAGATTTTTATGCACAAATTTATTGTCTTCTTGACGATCGTTCAATATTCTCTTCCGCAAAAATTGATTCTTTCCTAATCGTTTTATATATATTACGTGTATGTAAATAAAACTTGTTCGATCCTTCGCTTTGAGAGAAAAAAAAAAAAAAAAAATAAAAAGCGACAATCATCGAGGTCGTTGCGTTCAAAAGTGTCCAAAAATATTTTTTGTTCGATACGTATACGACGTATATGTATACATCATTGATCTTTCACCTTAGTTGGTAAACGCTCATATAGGATGAAAATTAAATTTGATTTGTTGCATAACTTATTCTCTCTTTCGATACTTTTTTTGCAAGTCAAATCGATCTGTTGATGGTGTAAATATTGATTATGTCGTGCTTGCGAAGGCCTAAAGAAAGCTTTTCAATTAATCGCAATACCAATCGCATTACCAGTAAGATAGATTACTGACATATATCTTTTGGATAAATAAATGAAACAACATATCTATCGAGTTCTTATTCGGAAAAAGTTCGTAAAAGAACCGTGCAAACGATTCTTTCGTTAATAAGCGAGAGGAAGAAGAAGAAGGAAGTATTTTTATAATGATTAAGCGGTGTAAATATTATATCTCGCGATCAAACGTATCATTGTCAATTATCTATGTTGGTCTATTTGGAAATTCTTATCTCAAGCGTGAAATTCAATTTTTCATTGTCCGATTATATAGCTTTTTCTTTCATATCGAGAGCTTCTTCGTTAAATTCATCGTCCAGAGATGAATGTTTACTCCGTATAATGCGTGTTATTAACCTACAATCTTGCGAGACTAAGAACCCGCCAACTTTCAAATAATGATTATAGAGATTAGGAACGGCAAAGGAAAGATTTGCTTCGCGTCGCATTCTTTCTAATTGTCGCGAAAGCGTAATAGGACGATGAACGTCACTTTCGTCTGGATTGCGTCTCGCCTTTCTGTCCTTCTCTCTCTCTCTCTCTCTCTCTCGTGCATGCCTTTAAGAACCCTTAGAAGGAGCGATTTAATAAAATGTCTGTCGTCGTATCTTTCGTTACCGTTCTTATTCTTTCTGTTACTTACACTTTCGTCTCTCTCTCTCTCTCTCTCTCTCTCTCTCTCTCTCTCTCTCTCTCTTATAATCAACAGCGAGAGAGAGAGAGAGAGAGAGAGAGAGAGAGAGAGAGAGAGAAAGATAAAATGTATTATAAATGTATTTTCGCTGGACAGCACAATGCAAATCATCGTCGATATTTACAATTCAATATTTCAAAGAAACAGACGGCTCGATCGTATAATAAGAATCATATAAAAAGAGGATAAAGAAAAGAGAATTTTTTCAAGACGATACCGTTGGTAGTTTTTTTTTAGCAAAACTACCTATATAAGTATACTTGTTTATAAAAAGATATGCCGCGCAAGTAAGTATGGAACAGTCGTTTGGACTGTGACACCTTTTCTAATCGACTTCGTACATAGCACGTACACGAGAGGAATGTTCCGGAATTCCTATGGTCATTCGTCATCATAGATTCCTCTTTACAAGACGTATTCCTATTCTAACGATCAAAGAGCTTTGAAATCGTACGAGTCCTTTTCTTTGACGCGTTTTTTCACTTCTTTATTTTTCTAGGCAAATCTCATTGTCTGGATATTTATTGTTGTCTCGTATGCATTAATTAGGTATATACAATTTATTACATAGGTAATTAGAGGGGGATGCTCCCTGAAGCTCCCATATAGCATATTTACTTATTCATCATTTTACTCATTGGTTAGCTCATAGCAAACATACTTCCTATGCAAAATATTAACTACTATGCGAATATTAATTGTTATAAATGAAAGTTCGCTACCAACTCGCGCACAACTTTTCTCCTTCTATTCTATTTGCGCGCTTTTTTATATACGCCATGCATGCATATGACATATTTATAAAGAAAATCATTTCGATTAACGGGACAGGCATTCTGATTACGACTGAAAAAGCAAATAAGAAATAATTGGCTGAGATATAAAATGACAAAAGAAATGACAAAAAATAGGTACGTCTATAAACCCTTTACGGGATAAAGTTTATCAGATATTTCATTCGTTATTGATTCATATGTATCAAAGGGAATAACGATTAATTGATCATTTCTTTCGAGCAAAGATGAGGAAAAAGTAAAGAAACCGTACGCGATTTTACAATATCGCTCGCTATCGAGAGAGACTCTTGCCTATCTAATATATCCTCGTATTACTAACGATACGAAACCTTGGAAAATAGGATGTAACCGGAAATAATTCGCAACCAAAGATAGCATGGTACGGTGCCAATGCTCCTAATATGCACCATGGAACGACCTTGAGAGAAGACAAGCCTTGGTCGAGCCATAGTCGATGGAAACGATCCTCCCTCTCTCTCTCTCTCTCTCTCTGACTACGATGAAATTATTCGACGAATCTATATAGGTAAATGCCGATAAAAGGAAGAAAAATGTCATTTATGAGTTATTATGGGCCGCGAAGAAAATTAGATAGATTTTTAAATGCGGGATTGCGATAAAAGCCACACGTGGTCATAATGAAATATTACCGACCTCTGTCCGTATATTAACTTGGGTGGAAATTATTCTCCAATGGTTTATTATTCGGCTTAAAAAAAAATAAAAAATAAGGCCGATCATGACTTAAACATTTCAAGAATTTTTAAATAAAAACATCAAGATTATTCATCAAGCGGCTATTTCACACGCACAGTAAATTCAAAGATTTGGAACCTTCGTAATAAATTTCGTCGCTTTTTAGAATCAATTTAATACCGATGTGTGTGTCTCTTTGTAAATATTCACTATGTATACATATGTATATGTATATATATATATATGTGTGTGTGTGTGTGTGTGGGGGGGGGGGGGGGGGTATGCGGCGTGCATAGACCATACATGCGCATTATGCGGACTTACCTACAATATACGTAGAATATAGCTAAGAAGTCGAATGACGATAATCTTACGAAATCTTCTTTCTTTTTATAAGTATCTTATTGCACGTATAAAATATACGTATTTGTTTCTCCTAGAGAGCAAAAATTTCATTAAAATTCAGGCAACCACTCGAATAAAAAGAAAAGTAAACTCCATATATTTTTCACGTGAAATATGTCAATATTTATATATTAAAGATTAATTAATCAATAATAATTATTAATAAACTTTGAAAATAATCAATAAAGTATGCTTTTTATTCTATCATTAGTCGGTAGATGTATGTAAACGTCTATCTGTCTATCATTAGTCAAATATTGCAACGAAAAGTGAATTTTTGAAAAAGGAAAGTATGACGCACAAGAAATTACCTTTTATTTGTTTTATATTATCGAAGATAATTACCAGATGGCGCGATGCAGCGAATTGGTTCGGGAGGTGCTCGTAATGAGCCAATTCGTTTCTCCTTAACGTAAATGCACTATCCTGTAAACGGTATCACAGATTTGGCGAAGGCTCCTTGAAAAATCACTTTTTCAAAAATCTGAACAATTCAACGCGATTATACGGACTTTCCTTTGCTTACTAATTCATCAAGAATAAAAATAACTATAACGTTGTCGATTTAGTGTGAATTGCAGCTCGGAAGTTGGCAGCTCTGATCGCTACGAATACGAGGGGGAGAAAACGCTTAAAGTAATCCATTATGTTTTGTAAAATAATAACGAAATGTAATAAAGTCGAAGAAACGGATATGCGTTCGTCATGAAACGATTTATTTTGGATTAGCTGAAATAAATATAGGCTATCGTTAATATTTCGTGAAAATAAAATGACGCTTTTGTTGTTTTACATGATCGCTTCAAGGTCATGATAGTACACATTTGTACCATTTAATTCATACAAAAAAAAAAAAATATTTATATATGTGGTGTAAGCAATTTTGTCGAAAATTATTTGTGTAGTATGCAGCTTCTTATTAGCTCAACGAAGAATCACCATCCTTGTACTAACCATCCTTGGTAGCTATTGAATACTTACAGATTTGTCGCCACCTACACACATACGCACACGCACACGCACACGCACACGCACATATATATACAGATATATAGATATACACGTGTGTAAACCTGTTTAATTTAGTCATCTTCCTCTTCTTCCATGGCTTCGGACGTATTGTTTCCTGATATATCGAAGAAAAATTGAACATTTATCATTTATCATTTGGAGAACAATTGGAATAAGATTTCAATAAGGAAAAGGGAGATACCGTTTTGAAGTCTCTCGTCCCCGGGTATATGCCCTGCTTGTAACAATTTGCTAAGTCGCTGCACCTCTTCCAAGGACGTAGCATTTGTTATAGCCTCTTTAATTTTGTTACGTTCGTCCGCGCTTGTTAAAGGTTTATCCAAAGACGTTCCTGGCGCTTGCGCCTTTGCCTTTTTAGCTATTTCACGTACCATTTCTTTGCCTCTTTTACTTCTAAAATATTCGATAGCGGCCTCTCGTTCTTTTTGCTTGATTTTTCTAAAATCTAATAGTCTCAATTGTGGAAATCTGTAGACAACGTACTGTCTATACTGCGGCTTCGCAGAAACAGGATTTTGCAATAAACATAAATTTGTAAGATGTTTAAGGGGTATTAATGGATCCAAATCGCCGAGCTCTTGGATCATATTTCCAGTCAACATTAACGTTTCCATGTTGGGTATACAATGTTCCAACCCTTCTGCGATTCTGACTATGCGATTATTATTGAAAAAGAGTGTTTTGATTCTTTTCAAATATGGAAATCCATCAAGTTTTCTAATATCATTGTCGGAAAAGTCTATTGTGTCAAATTGATCCTACAATGGATAATATAATTACTTATTATATTTACTTATTTTAACACGATCCAAACAATGAAATAATATTTATGCGTAAAGGAAGATATGGAATATTTCGTACTAACCAAAGTTGCTCCTAAATTTTCTATCGTAGGTATTTTGTATCCTAAAAAATAAGGACAAACGAATAAATAAACAATATCGCTATGGTCCGATTTTGTAGGTTATGTTCTAAATATCACAAACGTTTTTATTTCAATTTTCTACTAACCTCTCAAATCCAATTCCCGATCCCTTACAGGATTAATATATTGCATCGATTGTTGTATTAGGTCCGGCGTTAATTTCACCATTTCTCCTGCGATAGCCTAGAAAAATAATTTAATTAAAGGCAACAGCAAGATTCGAGCGTCGTCGACTCCCTGAAGTTTCCGCGCATGCGTTCTATCCCGCATATCGAACACACAATTTTCCCTCAATATATTCAATGACCGTCTTCTATTATTTTAACGATATATATTCGAATATAATCGAGAAAAAAGAAATCGAATGAAAAGAAATGAGATAATATGAGGTTTAGTATACTAATAAAAAAATTGCTTCTAGGTATGAGGGTGCTAGTCGCTTCTACCATTAATCAAATATCATAGGAGTCGTCGTTGTCTTTTCGAACGATATATGCGGAAGAGCAGTATGTTGGTAGGGTGTTTTATATATGGTCGTTTTCTCATTTCGGTGCCTTTAAAATTTTCCTTTGGTCAGACTAAAATGGGTACTTTATGGAGTGCGTATGTTACACATGCCGATACGATGCCAGAAGCAGAAACTGCGCCGACATTTGATCCGTTGTATGGATTTAAAGACGGTCGAAAAGCTAGAGGTAACTAACTACTCGAGGATCGAAAATATAACCTAATAGATGCTCGTACCAATTTTTATTATATATTCGTAATCGGTCTCTCCGTTTCCAATCGGATGCATTCCTGACATTTTAATGGACATTTTTTCGCATTCTTGTAGTTAATTTTTCTAGTTGATTTTACGTTCGTGAAAGAAAACAAGAAAGAAAGAAAGAAAGAAAGAAAGAAAGAAAGAAAGAAAAGAAAAGAAAAAAACAAAATATACTTGTGACATAATCGACAACGTCCCATATATACGGACGAATTCATTTCGATGTCCTATCGGTCATTTTAAACGATAAATACGATCATATCTGTACAATAATCTTTCAATATGTATAATCATTGACATGATTTTTTCCAGTTATGATTGCCACGGATGCAGAAATGAAGGCAGCGAGAATACCAAAGAAATTACGAGATTATTGCGCTCATAAATTATTAGAATTGGAAGACTGCAGAAAGTATAATTTTCCTATGATGAACAGATGTAGCCATCAGACACATGCTTACGAACAATGCCAATACGAAGAGTAAGTATAATATAATAACGAGGGAATTATGAAATTTGTACATCTTTTAACATGTCTCTTGCTCTTATTCCAGTTATGTACTGCGGATGAAGGAGTTTGAAAGGGAACGCAGGCTTTTAGAAAGACAGAAGAGAAAGCAGCAAATGGCGGCTGCTTGAAGGAGTTGCCTCGTAGATCTATAGGAATGTTGAAATTTATTACTCGCTATTTAGAATTCGCAAGTACAGGTCCTTTCCTGTATACATTTATTTATATACATATATGTTTATATATATATGTACATTCATACACGCACATATGTATGTATGTATGTATGTATGTATGTATGTATGTGCACATACATATAAATATATAGTGTAAATAAAAGTTGATAATTGTAATAAACCGTTCTACATAGTTTTATCATTTCAGCAGTCATGGACAACTTTCATGGCGGTTATAAAATAAAGAGGATACGACTGGAAAGAAATGATATTGTAGTTGGCGTTACAAAAGGAGAAAATACAAAGAAAATATTTACAAAACACGTAATAACAATATTCCTATCGTCTAGATCTTAATCTAGATAGTGGTTCTTTCTTCGTGTTTCGCGAATAGGTTGTCGATAGATTGTCCTTGGCATTTTCAGATTTTCAGAACCGGCAAGGCTCGTTTGCTTATTTTCTTTTTTCTTTTCTTCGTAATTTTTCATTAGGGCCAATTAAAACAGTTTAAAAAAAATTCTTCTCAGAACAGATCATTATAGGATCGTCCAATTTTAATCGAATGTGTCAAGTAATGTCCTTATTGCGTATACTGTCTCGTCTTTCTGACGCTTTCGTAGGAACAAAGCGACGGGATAAAAGAACTTTATTATACAAAGCTGCATGTGTGGAAAGATCGGCCGTTTCACTTTGGACAGTTTTACTTTGGCTTGATCTCTCTCTCTCCCTCTCTCTCTCTCTCTCTCTCTCTCTCTCTCTCTCTTTCGCGCGCGCGCGCGCGCGCGCGTACACTCGGAAGAGAGAATTTATCGACCCGCGGTGCGTCCTGGATTGCGCCGTCGCGCGACCATCGTACGTCCTATCGCTATTCGATTTCAAAGAAAATTTAATCCAGGCATTCGCCGTTGCTCGAGCGTCGTCGATCCTCGAGGAAGGTGCCAAAAAAAGTGATATCTACGCGGATTTATTCGTTCGTTCGTTCGTTCGTTCGTTCGTTCGTTCGTTCGCTCTATCCGCTTATTATTGATTCTCTTCGAAATTTTATTTGTTGTTTTTTTTTGTTTCTCTTGTTTTTTTTTGGCAATGGTCAAATGGCAACGCGAAGGAGAAAAGATTTTTTCTCGTCGATAGCATCATCGGGATTTGTCTCTCGCGAAAGTGCCCTCGCTATTTCGGAAGCAGTGATGATCTAAGGAGAAAAAGGGAAAAGAAAAAATTGCATCGCTCGAGAACTCGTCGCATGCAAAGTCTTCTCGAGAGTCCTCTCGAAGCCATACATCTTGCTTTATCGGTTTTTTTCTGTGTATATGATACACATATACGAATGCATATGTACAGGACGACGTTATAGAAACACTAGCCCCGTTAAAATTCGCATATATGCATACAGGACTGTCAAGAAAAAGGGATTTAGAAATTGAAGAACAGATCGACATCGGCCAAAAACGATATGACAAATTTTTATTTTTTCTTTTATCGTCTATGAGCCAAACAAAAAACAAGGACCTTTGTAGGCGCAACCCTTTTCATTTTGCGAAATAAGTAAAAATCCTTCGTGTCGCGCATATAGGTATAGGTAAACATAGAAAAGAAAGAAAAAAAGAAAACAAATAAATAAAAAAAGGAAAAATGCCATCTATCGCACATACGTGTGTCGAGTCGAGCTCGCGAAGAATCGGAAGTGGCACCTTGAGAGAGAGAGAGAGAGAGAGAGAGAGAGAGAAATAATAATCGAGGAGAAAGGAAACGACGACTTTAACGATCGATCGTTGAAAATTTGGCTTTTATGGTGATACGACCGGAGTTTCGAGCGTAAAAAAGAAAAAGAAGACAGGAAAAAGATAAAAAGCGAAGAAAAATATTTTTTAAAAGCGCTTTAACAGACCGACAGGAATTTAGAAATATTATACTCGATCGATTTTCTCTGCCGTCCGTTTTCACATTTTTTCAATCTTGAAAGGACATCGAGATCGATTCGATGAACGAAAGAGAATTCGCGGATTGTCCTTGGTTCCTCCTATCCAAGCATTTTACCCCGTCTTCCTCGTCGAATCCTCCGAAGCTTCCTTACGTAAGAGGCCGTATCCTCTTCTTTCAATTCCAATTAATCGACCGAGAAGAGGAAGGCGAAAAAATCCTATTCGCTCTCTCGCCTCCCTTTAACAAAATTCATTCATGTTGTTCGTGAAAACGTCCTGCGTTTTTTCCTCCGTTCCTTCCTTCCTTCCTTCCTTCCTTCCTTCCTTCACGTTCGCGAGGTCCAGTTGGAACGCGCAATTTAAAAGAAAGAAGGAGAAGGAAGGAGAAACAGCCGCTTTCTCCTTTCGCTTCCTTTCTTCTTCCTCCTCTCCTTTCTCTTTTTGTACGGCCCATCCTTCTCCCCCAATCTCAATCCACCTTCGTCTTATCGATCGACTTCGTTCTGCGATAGGCCCGCCGATAAAAATCGGAGAAAAGAACAAAGAAGATCGCCGAGTGAAGCAGTAAGAGGATTGCGACCAGCTTCGGGTATCCGCAGTCGAAGATCAAGGCCTGCGCGCTATGCACGAACACTAAAAAGAATTGGATCTGAAAATGAAGAGGAGATATCGCCAATTAGGACTATCAGAAATAAAACTATTCTCGGTGAGCTAACGGTGAGTTCTATAATTTTTCCAGCCCGTCTCGAGAAGAAAGAAATGGAAAAGAAATAATTCGTTTCTCAATCATTAAATCGCTATTAGTCGTATGCGAGTTTATGATCGCGTAAGCGAAGGCGAAGCAAGGATCGTAATGAGAGGAGAGGGAGAGAGAGGTCGAACAAAAAGAAAAAAAAAAAAAAAAAAAAAAAAAAAAAAAAAAAAAAAAAAAAAAAAGGAAAAAAAAAAAAGAAAAGAAAAAAAGAAAACAAAAACAAGCTCGATGATCGAACAGAAGTTTAAACTATTCACATAAATCAAAATTATTAATATAAACGAGAGGCTTCTTGGATATGCACGAACAACGGCAAACGATTCCATATAAAAGACGGTGATTAGCGGTTGTCGTTGCATCGGCATTGCCAATGTTCTAGCTAATACTTGCTCGGTTTCTCTCTACCGTAGTGTCGTACCGTAGATATATCGGAATGCCTAATTATTGCGCCATCGCGCGACCTAGTCGTCCGAGTCCGACTTAAACGTCGGAGTCAGAGTTAGGTAATTGCTCAACGATTGCACTTTTCACTTTTCCTCTGGTCCCTCCGGCCTCCTGCTATCTCGCCATAATACGTTCGCCATGAAATTTTGCCTACGTTGTGCGCGTGTGCCCGAGTGGTGGGGGGGGGGGAGGGGGAGTGGGAGAGAGGCCAGAATTGGCGCCCGACCTAGGAATCTGCTCTCTGCGAGATCGGGAAATCAGTGTTTTGCCTTTAACACTGGACGACAATTTGACGATTCATTGCGAAATGGAACAACCCAAATTGCGCTCGCTCGTACGTATCATTCATAGATTCGTCGTTTCTTTTCTTTCATTTAGGAGGAAACTAATTCATAGGCTTACCAATTGAATCGTGGTGAGATGTTTCTTCCACCACAAATATTTTTTGTATTCGGGTCCCATGGCAGCCAACATGTAATAAGCGTACATGACCACGTGGACCGCGTTGTTTATGAGATTTCCTAGGGTGCCGTGTCCACCGGGAATAAATTTAACGCAAATCCATGTCTCCAAAGGCGTCAAAGAATGATGATACAAATGTAGAAACGTCACTTGACTCTTCTTCTTTCGTAAGACGAAGAAAACCTGTAAATTCGATCGTTCAGATCTTTCCTTTCCTCGTTTTATTTCCTCTTTCGTAAATAATCGATCGACTTAAAATATTCGAGCGCGAATACTTTACCGTGTCGGCGAATTCGGTAAACTTGCTGATAAAGTACCACCAACAAAGGTTCGCCATTCTTAAAGCGGACGGATTGTGAGAATAATCGACTGGCTGGCACTTGTAACTGTAGTCCAACAGCCATCCGGACATCAGGTGCTACAAAGGGAAAGGCAATGAGGTAAGAACGATTCGGATAGTAATCATTTTTATCGTTTTTTCGTACCAAGTAATCGGCTCCCCCCACCCACGTCTCCCTCCCCCCCCCCCCCCCACCTACACCAGTTCCTCATTCCTCGATGATCCAATAGCACTTTAACCTAATCAGGCCTACGTAATACTCGCTTGTCATTGCTACGATTACGTTTTCATCCGACTTTCAAATACGAGCCCTGTCGTTGAAATGCATGCGTTAGAAATGATTCACACGTAAGTGCATTAGAGGCAGGCAGAGCTTACTCGCTTCATATGCTTTTACCAGACACTTCATATCTAATACCTCCGTGTTATTTACCTCCCGGCGCGAGAAACGCATTACGCGTTTATAACGGATCATCGCTGATATAACCGAAGAAATTTCTTTTATCAATAGTCTTTCCTTCCTTTCATTTTTCTACGTGGAACTATTTTGTCCAATGGACGGACATAATATATTTTCTAATCTTTATGGAAGCTCGACACAACGAGAGCTACGGTCTCTGCAGGCTTGGAGATCCGATATGGGACACGTAATAAATGTTTTTCGCGTTTCGTCTTTACGAGTTCGTCGTCGTCGTCGTCGTCGTCGTCGTCGTCGTCGTCGTCGTCGTCGTCGTCGTCGTCGACGATTTTCTCAATAAGTTAGAAGAGAAGAAAAAGCTCGTTCCGCAAGTTCGGCTAAAAACCTCGATTAAAAACGTTCGATTTCGCGAAACGTGTTCGACGGTTCTTTTCGTTTCTTGATCTCGATTTATATAGGACGTTCGGCTCGTACTCATGCGTCGCGTCGTCATAGGAAGAAAAGCGGAAAAAAAGAAACCAAAAAATCTCGACGAAAGTCGGCTCGAAGAAAGATTTAATGCGGATCATTACTTTAAAATCGATCGAGAAGATATAGATTTCAGATATAAAGGTGCTTCATTAAAATTAGATCTTTACTTAGAGATTTGAGATTGAGTTAAGGAGATAGATTTAATTTGATTACCTCGTAAAGCATTCCCAGAGAGAAGATGACCTGGAAGGCGTTGTAGGCGATGAGAACGTTTCTGAGATTATAAGGCTTTTTGTTGGACATCATACGTGGACCGGCTATCGTCACGGAATAGAGATAGAGTAGAACTATGACGACCGTTGGTATCGGGGATTCCATAAGAGGCCAATTGCCAACGCGCGGATCCGAGGCGCTCGCCAGGATTTCCGTGTACTGTTCGAGGGCCAATTTGACCAAGCCTTGGGCACCGACGAACGTCGTCCGGTTCCCATCAACCATCTCTCGCATCGGTTCCGGTTCCCTCTCGACCACTAACTCTGCCGCTGCCGATGCCATCTCTGAAAAAGCGATCGATCTCCTTGAAATCTTTCTTCCTTACGTTGTTGCGAACAATTAAACCAATGTTATTCCTTTTTCAAATAATTAAACCGACGATGGGACATCTCGCCTTGAGTAGACACTTTTAGGTTGTTCCCGTTCGTTTAGGTTGTTCGCAAAAGTAAACGACTTTTCATTGAATATCGTCTACCGATCGTTGACCAATGAATGAAATTACGCGTATGCCACGCGTACCTCGTTAGATTGAAAACAAATCGGATTAACAAGACGGCGAGTTTAAGAGCTCCATTCCCATTCCGAGATCTATTCGTACGGACCTCTCGTGTTCTCGCGAAACATGGCGAAAGTAAAATGTTGCCATTGTAAGAGGATCGATATCGATCGCGGACCCACCGTAGAAACGTGTTTCTCATTTTCGACCCACCAAATGCAATATTTCCAGCCGCAAATGTTTCGCACCATTGAATCCGTTAAACCTCCCGCGCCGCCGAGCTTGCCTTTTCCACCATCCTCCCGGAATTTCACATCTCTTTTCTTCTCCTTCATCGTGCCGTCTTGTAAACGATCCATCGTCCTCGACAACGAGTACGTCCTGTCAACTTGAGACTTCTGAAAGACCATCCGACGTAAAACGTTGGAAATATGATTCGCCGATGATTTAACGATGTGCTTCCATCGTTAGATTTTCTCTTCCGTTTGAGCCCGATATCTACGTAATCGTACTACGAGAGATTGTCTTCCTCGTCCGCGTTCGCGTTAAATAACCATCGACGACGACGACGCGAGACTTTATTAATATCACGATAGTCGTCAGAAATTGAGTTCGTATAGAGTCGAAAGAAAGAAAGAAAGAAAGAAAGAAAGAAAACAAAAGAAAAGAAAAAAAAGAAAAAAAATAAGAAAGAAAAGAGAAAAGAAAAGAAAAGAGAAGGACGAGTATATCTCTCTCTTTCTCGGCCAATTTTATCGAGCACACTCAGGGGAAAGTAGCTTCGCAAGCGAGTGCTTCGATCGGACCTAAAATTCGCGAATCTCTAGCTTTGCACGGTACGCGTGATGGTAGAACACGCTAATTTCGACGTAGTTAGACACGCAACGAGAAGTTGCCGAGCGAACCAGAAAGAGTTGCTAGGCCGTTATATCTCGGTGGAGGAAGAAAAAAAAAGGAAAGGAAGGAAAAGAAGAAAGAAAAAAGAAGAAGAAAAAAAAAAAAGAAAAGAAAAAAAAAAGAACGGAAAACGCTCTCGTCCCTCTCTTTTCGCTTTTATCGAAGAATAATGAAAAGTAGGTAGAGAGCAATAAGGCGTTACGACCAACAACAAGGTTGCTCAATGTCGTTGCACCGTTCCTTACATTTTATGAGATACTTTTATTGTACTTAACCAAAATAATATTTTACGTCGTTATAGCATTCGTATACCCGATGTTAAACCTCCCCACGTTTAAATAACTACCTTGTTTCGCGCTGCGGCAATTTAATAAACTATCGTGCAATCCGTATCGCGTTATGATCGTACGGCTTTTCGATCGTATTTATTAAGTAGGTTAAAGTTAATTGCCGTGACAGGGAATGAAGTAACTCGCCTTTTGACTCGAGCTCGAAAATTGGCATTATCGCGTTGGAATTCGATTAAGAGGTTTAGACAAGTTTCTGCAAGTTCGCACGCAATTTACCTTTCTACCTACCTACCTACCTACCTACCTACCTACCTACCTACCTACCTATCTATCTATCTAGCTGGTTCCTTGCATTTTTTCTCCGCTCTTTTTTTCCCTTTCTACGAAGGCCTTTAACGAGGCAAGGTTAAGCGAAAGCCCATTGTCCAAGCTGGAGCCGTTCTCTCTGTAGCGTTACCGACATAGCGAATTTTCATCGGCAAAATTAAATCACCGATAAACATTAAATATCAACGTAATTGGAACGTTTAAATTGGAGGCAAGGTTTTTGTTGAAGAGGGAAGAAGAAGACAAAAGAAAAAAAAACGAAAAAAAACAGAAATAGAAAGAAGTGTCGTTAGGTGAAACTCGATCAAGTCAACTCGATTCATCCTCCAGTAAGAGAGAGAGAGAGAGAGAGAGAGAGAGAGAGAGAGAGAGAGAAAGAGAAAAAAGTCGATCGCGGGCGGTCCAGTATTTCTGGGACAGCTCTGACCCAGGTAGTAGTACGTAACTTCCCTTTTCCTTAGCTCGGCATTGACACGGATGCCCGACGACGAACGGTATTTCTTCGAGAGAAAGTCCAGTGGAACGGGTTAAGGAGATAAAGAGGAGGATGCCAGAGGAAAGCCGGTTAAGTGCGGGGAAAAATAAAGAAGGAAAGAGAGAAAGAGGAGACGCTTTTTATTCGAAACGGTAACTCATTTTATCTCGTACCATCGAGTCGTCAAAATGAGAGGCTCTTTTAACGTTGGCACGAGGATGAGGACGATTAGGCCTCGTGCGACGTATCGGCTACGTACCGACTTCGTGTTAATAGGTAAGTAGGCCGATTCCACGGTTTACACGGCCTTTTCACGTTTTTCTATGGCTCGAGCCTCCTCCTCCTCCTCCTCCTCATCCTCCTCCTCCTTCTTCTTTGGCACGCAGCGAAATTTTTTTCTCCACCGACATCGACGCTTTTTACTTTCGGATTCCATCGTCCGCGATCGTAACGCCTGGCCATAACGCGTTTTCTCACTTTACGATCGCTTCTTTTTTCCTAACCGTTCTAACGGCTCAATATTCATCATCGAAGTTTGTACAAATAAAGACGAAGCCCCGAGCGAATGAGAAAGAATTGGCTTTCGTCGAAGCAGTTATAAGAGATGCCGTCCGCTCTCTTCAAATATTATATCAAACTCTTAATACACTATCCGCGTTACAAGGAATACCCCCTTGCTTACGTCGCTGATAAGGATTACCAACGACGATGCGCTAAATTAAATGGCTGAATTATATTTCGATCGAGGACTTTCTACCCCGTTTCCTCGTCTCAGAGGGCAAAGGAAAGAGATTTTTTTTCAGAATGAGAAAAGGGCGCACCTCGGACGGACCGATACGAGTAAAAAAGAAAAAAGGGGGAAAAGAAATCTTGACGATCGGGGAATCGCGAACTGGAATATAATTTTCTTCTTCTGCGTCGTTAAACTGCTTAGGCCCATCTGCTTATCTTTCTCATTGAAAAACTGGAACACCAGCCGACGAGGCTTTGCTCGATCGTAAATACGTTTTATTAACGAAAAAGGACTTCCATCGCGAAGGAAGGAAGTCAAGTTAAGAGGAACGTCGATTAACGAGGTTAACGATTATTCCTAGCGACGAAGAGACGAAAGACCGAAAAGAGTATTGAAGTATTGACCGAGAAAGGATTGAAGATATTTTAAACGATTCGAACCTATCGATCGAAGATATATACTGTTGCAGCTACAAATCGAAATAAATATTAATTAATTAAATGTTAACGACTCGATGGGGCTTAATGCAAATATTCGAGTAGACATTCCTCGTGTCATTCCTTCGTAGCATTTCCTCCCGGAGGAAAATTAAAAATAGACACCGGTCGAAGGTGCGTACGATTACCTCCTTTCCTCGATAGTTCATAAAGGAGACTCTTGCAAAACGGGAGAGTTAAAGACGTCCCGTGCTAACTCGTTTATTCGATTAGCACAAACGATAATTTTACCGATAACAATCCGGAGACAAAGGAGGAGACGTTAATTGTTTCGAACTATGCCCATTTGTTCTTTAACCCAAAGAGATCTTATCCATTCTATCTTTCTTAGATTCCCGTGCACAGTACCTTTGAGCCGCACCTGCTTCTACGAACACGGTCGATTTGGCCTTTTCGAATAGATCGCGAGATCTCGACTTTTTCTCTGTACTTTGATCGTTAAGTCGAAGAATGTTTGAAAAATAAAGGCAATTTTCAAGTTCGCTTACCGCGACACGCGATCGTCGTACCTCGAGCATGTCCTCGAGTATCGTTCTATTTAGGTGATAGGCAAAAGCGATCTTTGCTCTTAGCTAGTGTATACATATAATATCTAGGTGTGCGCGCGCGCGCGCGCGCGTGTGTGTGTGTGTGTGCGTGTGCGTGTGCGTGTGCGTGTGCGTGTGCGTGTGCGTGTGCGTGTGCGTGTACGTGTGTCACGACGCACGTAAAGATCGAAGAAGACGACCAGCTGGAAGGCGAGAACGTCGGATGAAATCACATTAGTCAGTTTTCAATGGCACGAATCTCTCTCTCTCTCTCTCTCTCTCTCTCTCTCTCTGTCTCTCTCTCTCTTTCTCTCTCTCTCTAGCTCCCTCCCACCCTATCTTCCCTTTTCTCTTTCTTTCGAGCTCTCCAAGAGAATATGCACACGACGGATTTTCTCTGTTGGTAAGAAACGAAGACTTGGATTCGTCTTCTTCGCTTTCACAAGGAAAGCTAAATGTCTGAGCGTTGCAAAAGTAGTCTACGACATCGAAACGATACGAGTAGCGTGTAATACGTATGCTTCTTCTTTTGTCCTGCCCATCTCTCTCATTATCTTCCGATTTATGATCGACCGTTATAGCCAAATCACGCGATTAACAGGGAACTCGTAAAAGGCTTTTCCTACGCTGCTAGAACTCGGATGCGAACGTTGTTGCTTGTATTTTCTTTCAACGAATTTACTTAGAATTTACCAAACTAGAATTACCATCGTCAAATAAATCAGGGTTTTTATTTTATTTTCTCGCCTTGATGAATAAGCTCGATCTGCTCGTACGATACCTTCACATATATGAAATTTTCAACGATCATTACGTAGTTAATAATTCAAGTATATCATCGAAAGCGACACTTTGTGCCTTTCTTTAATTTCATATTCTCGAGATGACCCGATTTCTATAGACTTACTTCTCTCCGACTTTTTCGGTCAGACTTCCTGATCTCGTTCCATCTATGTGGAACGATCGATCATCATTTTACGAATATTAAATTGACAATGCAACGTCAGATCCGCCTGAGAAAAAATCCTACGCATTTATTTTTTTTTCCGTTTTCTTCTCTAATATCGAAGAAAAATGTGGAAGATCGTGAACGCGCATAGCAGGAAGACCTTTCTTTTTATAAAGGAAAAACGGCGATTGATCGATCGGTTGAAGGTTCGCGTACGTCGTTTTAAATGATCTTATTTTCTTTTACTTTTTTTCTTTACTCGCCAAAAAAACAAGCCGATTAATAAACAGTTCGATCGTCCAATTATTAATTTCATCTTATTAAATCTCATTTATGTACCGGCATATTCTAAGCGTATCCAAATTAAGATAAAGGAATCGATCGAATTCAGATTGTAATTTCTTCGTGATTACGAACGTACGTTTTCTTTTTCTTTCTATCTTTTACGAAAATTATAATCGAGATTGGCCCTATCAACCTTGTGCCGAATATTACAAGACGAGTTTCTACGAGCCCGTTGTGTAACTATAAGGGAATCGCGTGGCGGAATACGCTCGTTGAGAGAGGTTACATATATTACGTGTATTGCGTAATAGGTAGTTGACCATGCAACGCGAAAATACCTTATCGGCCATTTGTTTACAAAGAGGGTGATTATGGAAAAACGAAAAGCGTTCCTTTTGAACTTTGACTCTTCTCGAAGCGACATTAGAAACGAAAAGATAAGGAAAAGAGAACAAGAAAAGAACATAAAACCTTGAGGATTTTTTTTCTCTCAAGCTGCGTGCGCCTTAGTTAACACCTTAATTGCCAGGTGTGTTCGAACGTAACAAAAAAGAACTTACGAAATCGAAATAGAACGAAGCTACGATGTTTTCTTTTTCTTCAACGGAACTTTCCCCTTCTTTAATTCGGCCCGATATTTCGGCAAATGTGAGAGAGAAAAAACAAAGAAATAATAATAATAAGTGGAAAAAGAGATACGAAGAGAAAGGTAATCGTCTCGATAACGAAACTATTTACATTTCACCCGTATTGCGAGTTCTCGTGCGATAAGACGAAAAATCGTTCGAACGTATGCATGCTCGCGAGTCGTGAAAAACGAATGAGCGATTTTCAAATTAGTTTTTCATCTTCTCCGTTCGAATTTAGAAACCTGTAAGGTTTGAAAAACGCCCGATGGCAATGATCGAGAAGAACTTTATTTTTCTTGGCCGGAAAAAAGGCAAGCGTGTATCGTAAATGCGCGCATAGTTGAAACGCGCTCCGCCGGTGATATCGTTCCACTTGCTCGCTCGAGCGCGATCCATCTCGATAGCGATCAATCACCAGGACATTCTCTCTCTCTCTCTCTCTCTCTCTCTCTCTCTCTCTCTCTATCCCTGAAAAATAAGAAAAGATCTTGAACGTTACCTATGCGTCTCCCAATGAGAGATCGGCTCACGAAGGTAAAGAATTCGGTCCGCTCGAGGCACTGCACTTTATTCCGAGTCCGCGTGGGAAACACTTGAAAATCTTGCTTCTCCTATGCTCCTATTCGAACACTAGGTTTTAGGTCCGAAATGCAAGAGCCTATGTTTGTTCATCGGTACGTTCAAAATTGCAAAGTCTTTTGCCTCTGCCTGACTGCCCCCCCCCTTCCCCCGAATTTCAAAGATCCACGATCCAGAGGCTCGAACGACGATTAGGCTCGACGACGAATAATATACGACGACGTATGGAAGGATGGCGCTTTTACGAGTCGAATATTTTCACTTGTTCCTTTCTTCCAGCAAGTGTCAAAAGATAAGAACTGATCGATATAATTGGAAGAATTTCGTTATCGTTCGCTCGCACACTCTCGGTAATTCTTTTCGGATCGACTCATTTCGTGGTCCAACGGACGATCCTGCGCGAATAGTCTGCACGATGCTGAACTCGCGTCTTAAGTATTAACTGACCTAGTGTGGGGTCCGACTACGATCAGGCTCGTTGTCGGAAAGGTGGGGACTTATCGAGTTCAGGAGCGGGCTCGACGAACGAGAGAGTTCTTCTTGATCGATAAGAGTCAAGGTTACTACGTTTGGCTCACAACGTTTCCTCGAGATCGATCATATCTCTCTTCCCTCCCCCCTCCCCCGGCCCCCGCTCCACGCTCTAGCCAACGAAAATCTTGCGTAGATGAAGCCTGGAGAGAGAGAGAGAGAGAGAGAGAGAGAGAGAGAGAGAGAGAGAGGGGGGGGGTGAAGAAATGGATTCCTATACTGCACTATATTTATTTTAACGTTAAATACCAATATATTATAGTAATGCCTCCTGGTAAAAGTTCAAGATACGCTTGTCTCGCGAATCACGTAAGAACGATTTGTGCATCGATCGTAAGAGTTCAGGTGAGTCACCTGTAAAGGTCAATCGAGAGACAAACGTTTGCCTATATTTTATATTGTTGATACGCAAAGAGTGGACACGTTGCAACGCATCTGTGCCAAATAAAACGGTACATTTAGCTCGTCGACGGACGCTCAAAGAGAAAATATTTTACAATTTGCGTTTCGCCACGGATCATCATCCCCTTTTCTCTCGCTCAGTTCGTACGAACGCTAAGCTCTCCGTCTTCCTTCGGAGATTGCTTTTGCTATCGACGGAAATCACTAGTTTGTCCTTTCGATCGATTTACGAATCGAACTCATAAATCGTAATTCCATCATTTCCATTGTTTCTTTTACGTACGTAATTCTTTACGTACTTAAAATACTCTCCTATGCTTTATATTCGGGCTACTATCAAGTACATATGGATACCACATTGTTCTGTTTTCGTATATAAAGTTAACAATAAAGTTGTGCGTTCCCTTCACATACATTCTTAGATTTGCCATAATTCTCCGCATACGGATATCGGTGATCGTCGACTTGTTTTTTCCTTTTTCTTTTTTAACGACTCTTATACGCGCGCGCGCGCGCGCGCGCGCATGAAACCACTTTTATTTAAACGAGGTAAAATGAATTTTTCCTTTTCACGCGCGCAACCGGTGCGGAGTAAAGGTGCGCTTGATCTCGAAGATTTATTCGCATATGCCGATACGGAGAAAATCCGCTCTTCTCTTTTTCTCTCGTCCCTATTGGGATCGTTGTGTTAAATTAAATTCGTCTTGCGCGACACATTGCCGGTGTATCAAAGCTTGAATGAAACGGCAGAAAACGCCGATAGAAAGAACGGCTCACATCGAGATGAAAAAAAATAATGGACTCTCCTTTATTGTTTTCCTGTTTTCTTCGGGTCGATTGTCGTCGTCACTCAACGTGACGATAAATCCTTCTTCACGATATCCACGTGGCTGTCGACGTATTCTGACTGATTACATAATACTTTTTCATCCTATGTCCCAAGTAACGATTATAAAGGTATTATTGAAGTAGCTGTGAGGACTCGAGATAAAGTGAAGTAAAAAAAGAAAAAATTCAACTAGCTTGAACTCCATTGATATCTTCACCTAACCATCGTAACTTACAGGAACTTAACGATCGTAACTTAATGGAGTTTCGCGCAAGTCGTCGGCTTTTTATCGCGCGCTCACTTCCTCGATTCCTATTATACGTAAAGTAGATAAATTTAAACTTATCGTCGAAGCTGTCCTGTAGATAATAAAGACCAAAGGAGAAATAATTAAATCGAATAAACATTTTCCCTCAAGGCTATTATTAGTTCGCACGAAAAAAATATCTGATCTATATAAGCCGTATGCTTATTTTCACCTACCCTTTCTTACGGTGATTTTCCGCGAGACATGGATCAATGGGAAAAATTAAGATCAAAGGGTACTTCGATGGACGCGATATGCATTAATCGTAATTATTGCTCATTAATCGATCGTTTATACGCATTTCTTTTCAATGTTTATTCTTGCGATGAAGTAATAAGACGACGCGTCGCCGATAAGAAAATAATACGTGAAACTGTTTTCTTGTTTGTTAAAAACTATATAATTATAGTAATTTATTGAGTCTTGAATTGTCGCGTCATAATTGTTTCTCGATACCAATTTACAACGAAAAAATATATTTATCCGAATGGAATCATCTTATTTATTATTCTATTCGGAGGAAAAAAGGAAAAAAAAAAGAAAAAGAAAAAAAAGAAAAAGAAAGAAAAGAAAAGAAAAGAAAAAAAAAAGAAAAAACAACAAAGGAAACTAAGTGTAGTTAATGAATAATCGCGCGTAAAATCAAAACTTGAAGAAGAAAATAAGAGGAGAAAAAAAGGGGGAAAAAAGAAAATGGAGGAGGGTATATATTCTTTATCGAGAAATAATGAGATGATCTTTGGACGTCACAATCTCGGGCACGTTTCTTTTTCATACATGTAGATTTCTTTTTGCTTGCAAATCTTTTATCGCGCAAGCGTCAATGAACGTGGAAATTCCCTTTAGAGAGATTGCATAAACGCGTGCATATAAATTATCCTGTAAACGTTGCTCCCAAACGTTGTTTCCATAGATTAAAAGAAACGTCGTCGAAGGTCGCTAGATCGACCGAGAAAGGAATAATAGAGAGATAACCGCGAAGATACGTCCTTAATCGTCCCTACGCCATTGGACGGACGTAAATTGGGACGCTCGTCCAAAGATATTCGAGCGCGAATCGATTCGTGATTTACGAGCCCCTGAAGCCGAACAACCGGTGATAACTTGCGGCCGAAAACTTTGCACGTTACTCGCGACCTTATTATTTCTATTCTCTCGATCTAAGCGAATCGGTTAGATTACGAGATTATTATTACATTAGTTGGTGTTACCTCCAAATTGTACTTTGTACTTTTCCACGTTTTTAAAACTTAAAGACGGTACTCTCTATTTTTCTCTCCATTTTTTTCTCGTCCACTTTTAAACACAGCTCAAAAACAATTCTAAATGTATATTAAACATCTTACGACGGCTATCGCGATCGTCTAATAAAGCGGCCTTTTTATACGAAAGAGTTATTTTTAGAAGAGTTGGGATCAAGTGAAAAAGTATTGGAATCTTTAGGAACTATGTACGTTCTTCATTTAACTAGGATAATTTTTTTATAACCAAACAATCGTATCCCCGATAAGATTAATCCCCATTATCCTTGGATAAACCTAATCGATGGCCATTATAATTTAAATCGGCCGATCTAAACATTTCGAATTTCTCTTTACGACGAGTAAATTGTCGATATATAAGGGGAAGGATGCGTGCACTTATATCGAATCGTACGGTGATTATCGGGATCAAAATCGGACTTCGTCAAGTTCACGAATTATCTGAACGTCCATCCAGACGTACGTAAAGGAACCTTTCCAGGACTATGATTTACGAATAGAAACACAGAGAGAAATATTTCTTCTTCTTTCTTATCTTTTCTTTTTTTCTTTCCTACTTTCTTCCCCCGTCCTGCCCCGATTCGACAGTTGCATCGCACGGATTCCGCGTAGTAGTAATTTGTCACGTTCCTTTATAAATTTCACATGTAAAAGAAGCCTGCCGTGAACCTTGACTTTTTGACATTATCATTTCTACATCGGCGTTGCGCGTTGTCATTGTATGCCTTCGGCCAACGGATATTGCGCGCGCATGAACCTACGAAGAAATTCCAAAGGCAGCTGACGACGATGCATGACGACAATACAAAAATTAAGCGAACCGCTTTTTAGCTTCTCTTACCCTTACGTCTTCTCCTCTTAAACTCTCGCTGGAGAGAGACTTTGTCCGATTTAACGATTTAAACGTCAGAGCGCGGCCCCGTAGGACGCGCTTTTCCTTTTGAGTTCCGATATTTAATAATTCATTAAATAAATTTCGTTATACCATATATATCGTTCATATTTTCAAAAGAACTTTCGTTCGGTTTAATACGTTTTATTAAAATATCCCTTTCCCTTTCTTTTTCGTAGGAATCAAGACCGGATATATATATATATATATATATATATATACACATAGATAATTATAGGCCATTGCTAACTTGTCTTTATGTGAAACGGGATTGTTTTGAGAGAAAGGAAAATAAAGTTTCCGGGGCGTTGAAGAGTTAGAGAAGATTAATTAATTGCACGGACTTGGCAAAGAGAGAGGATGGCGCAAGAAAGAAATAGGGGGGGGGATCGAAGGGAATCGGTTACAAAGTCTCAGAGAATATTTGTCTTTCTCTGAATGCATCTCGCATGCATATTGCGACATACGTAGAGGCAAGTAAGTGGACCTGCTTCGCGTAAAATGTTTCGTCACGTGAATTGTTAGGAGCGCTCTTGCGTCCTGCACGCAAAAATCCCGGGAGCTCTATTTTCATTTCATTTCATTTCATTTCAT
This sequence comes from Vespa velutina, assembly GCF_912470025.1. Taxonomy (NCBI): domain Eukaryota; kingdom Metazoa; phylum Arthropoda; class Insecta; order Hymenoptera; family Vespidae; genus Vespa; species Vespa velutina. Next base: position 143,564 of record NC_062189.1, on the reverse strand, counting down.
TTCATTTCATTTCATTTCATTTCTAATTATTCTCGATCCTGTCGTATCCTGAAGTCTGAAGGGCCCTAAGGGACGTTACGGAAGACGGGCCTCGAAGCGCGGAGCCGTTCGCCTTGACATATTTCTTGCTGATTGAGATTTATTTCGATGATCCGTTCCGTTTCGTACGCAATTACGGTTCCATGAGACCCTTTATTACTTACTCTCGGCACCATGATCCACCGTAGGCAACGCGGCGAAATCTAAAAGAATTTACGCAACAATCGTTACGAGATCCTATGCGAAGGAGATTGATCGTTTCATTTTCTACATTATCGTTCTTATCGTTCGTTACACCATTCTGCACGGATACACACATACAAGTTGGTCGTCCTCGCGCGAGTACGATCATCGTACGACGCATACGAGAAAGAAGATTGAAATATTCACTCGCACTTTCATTATTCTCGTATCTTTTTACAATCCGTTGTCATTTAATATAATGGCGATTAAGCCTGTTGAACACCTGTGATTATTAAATCGAAAAAACGAAAACGATTTTTTTGATTGCCTTTCTTATCTTCTCATAACTCTTATTTGCTCGTTGTACGAAGTAAAAAAGAGCGAATACTTCGTTATTATATTTTTTACTTCGCATAGCTTCAACGAAATAATTCATTCGGCGTTAATTCGATTCCACGGTATAAACAACAAATATGACGGTGTATGTGACTCAACGTTCTTTCACGACGATCCTATTTTGTTCGTCGATCGACATCGAATTACTTGAAATAACTTAATTAACATTATTCTTATTCGAATTTTCGATACATGTGTGTATACGCAAGTATATATATACACAACCGATAACAATTTTATTTCCCGTTGACATCGACTTCTTGACTTTATTAAATGCTATTAAAATATCTCGACTTTACATACGAACCTTTTGTGTCGCTAGCATTACTTGCATTCCTTATTAATTATATTAATAAAAATACATCGTATAAGCAATAGCGACTTTTCTCTCTTTTAACCAGAACCTGGCTTAACCTTTTGCCTCAGGCTTTACCCTTTTATGCGCTGAGCTCTCAAGCTTTTTACAAGTTGATCAAATCTCACGACTATAGTTCCCGAGAAACGTACGTCCTCCCCTCGTTCCTTTTACAACGATTGAGAAACAAAGTATCATTATTTCTAATCCTATTGAATGAAATAATAAACAATTCTTTGCATGCTCGTTCGCGACTAGCTGCGCCTTTCCGAACAACATTTCGAACGACGTTTATAAATATAAAGAAAAATGAAAGATATGCAAACGAAACTTATGCATTAGTGCTTTATTTATTTCATTTTATGGAATGAATAAAGAATGCTTTATTTCATTCCATTAATGATGTAACGTTTAATAATCGATCAAAAGTCGATACCATCGCAATGAAATCGATTCTATCATCATCGGTAAGATTCCGATAATGACACGCAAATCTGAAATAATGAATTGAACGGTAAATGCGAACGATGTACGCGATTATACAACTTCTATACTTCTTCTCCGCTCTCTTGACGTAATCACCGGCTTCTTCCATCGTACTACTTGCCAAATAGAAAAAAAAGAAAAAATAAAATAAAATAAAATGAAATAAAATGAAAACAAATCGGACGAAAGTTTCAACGCTTCTCCTACCTTTCCAACGAGAACTTTCATTCTGGTGAAGAGAGAGGGGGAGGGTCGGGGAGGGTCGGGGAGGGGCGGGGGGGGGGGGTAGTGAGAGAGCAATCGTTGCGGTATGAGTAGATAGGAACGTACATACGTAGATACGCGGAAAGAGAAGGGAGACGTAAGTTTAATCTAATTGCAGTTGAATACCCCACTTCTTCGACTTATACGCAAGACGGTATAACAGGTCGCGTGCGCGAGCGCGTCTTTCGAGTTTACTTTACGATCGGTCAGACAGTTGTACGTAAACACCGGTTCGAACACCTCGATCTTTTCTATACTCTTGCTATTCGTCAATTCTTTCTTCTTCGTTTGCCTTTTTTTTGTTTTTTTTTTTTTTTTTTTTTTTTTTTTTCGTATAGATCTTAATCGATCGCACTTCGCGTACTCGCCAAATATCCTCGAGCTCCTTTGGAAAAGAAAAATAGGGGAATCGAAAAAGGTAGAGAGCGAGAGAGAGAGAGAGAGAGAGAGAGAGAGAGAGAGAGAGAATCTTCACCGTTTGCGCGTTCCTTTGATTCTGCCAGCCAGCCGGTGCCTCGTTGACTCGTACCACTTGACTCGACCGGGCTCGATTCATTTTCACGGTAAGATCCGACAAATCCGCTTATTACGAATTTGCAAAATTCCTTCCTCTTACGGCCCTTCTGATTATTCCCTCGGAATGATTTTCTCCGTTCTTTGGCGTGAAATTATTATCTCGAAAATACATGTGCCTGCCTGTCGATATCACTTAGAGACGAAAAAGGATTAATTACTTATAGCAAGGATTAAGAAGGAAACGAGGGAGAGAGAAAAGAAGAAAGAAAAACGAGAGCTGACGAATATAAAAGCGTTGCTTTCTCATCCTGCGCGAACCTGTCTCTCTTCGAGTTACATCGAGGAAAATCTATTCGCGGAAACGGTTCGAGCGAGTTACGGCACGCGGAAATTACGAGTCGCGCGCACCGAACTCACCGGTCCCATAATAATACCGTAATCCTTATTCTCAGACATCTCGGGGCGGGGATTATCGGGGTGGGGGGTAGGGATGGGGGCAGGGGTGGCGAGAGAGAGAGAGAGAGAGAGAGAAAAAGAGAGAGAGAGAGAGAGAGAGAGAGAGAGAGAGAGAGAGAGAGAGAGAGAAAGGCAAGATAGTATCGCGCGCCGTGCCTACGCGCGGATCGAAAGCTGCATTAGAGTGACAGAGGAACAACGTGCACTTTTTGCGATCGCTATCTCGATGATATTAGCAAGCTCGATTGAAAGGAATCCGACGAAAATTCGCGAAACAGGCACGAAATTCATTCGCGACGAGAAAGAAAAAAAGGCTCGGAAGGAAGAAAGCGTGGAGGGAAATCAATGTAACGACACAAGTGTCATCGCATGGTCGCAACTCGAACCGAGACGGATGGACTCGTTCCCATTATTTCCCATACACGGAGAACATCGTTCCGGTGACAGTCTCTCATCCATTTCCTTAGCGACTCGTCCAGATTCCATCTACGAAGAAAAGTCCATCGACTCTTTGTACGCCTGTGCGTGAACGCATACTCGGCGTAATCCATCCAATTTTATATAACTTGCCTGGAATGTGAAATCTTTGTTATTGTTTTGTTATGACATCGTCGGAGTTGGGGGGACGTCGCGAGGTGATGACGATTCAAACGCGTCCTAACGATCGTTCGAAAATCGATAGACGAAAAGGAAAAAGCTTTGCTCTCTCTCTCTCTCTCTCCCTGCCGTTTGAATTGCAAAGGAAAAGGGTTGAACGAGTTGGGAAAAAATAAAGAAAGAAGAAGCAAACCAGACGCGGCGGTCGGTGACCCCGTAAACACGGACGCATTGCTTTGGCGTATGTATATATTCGCATGACTGACTTACTTGCGAACCGGTATTCCTGCCTCCAGGGTACCAACTGACATGGAAAAGCGCGACCGACAGCGGAAGACAAAGACGCCGTTATAATTATCTATACGTTGGCATACATTTGTTCTCTTATTTTTTTAATCGATAGAGGATCGTGTCCCTCTCTCTCTCTCCATCTCGATCGGTCAATTCGGTTCAAAACGAATCTTAATAATTTCACGAAATTCCAATAGAATGAGAAAATCAAAGAGATTTATTAAATCGATATCAATACGTTCGAGGAAATCATGTGCATGTCGTAAATGCATGTAGTAAGACGCAATCGTAAGTCATTATCGTGCGCTTCACCGCGCTTCGTTGCTGATTCTCTTTCTGTCGTATCCTGACGAATTCAAATGATGCCGAATTCAAATGATGGCGCGAGATCGTCTCGCGTGTGTCCGATCGGAACCGAACAAGTTTCTTTTCCGGAAAACGGCGATTTCTTCGTCCTTAGACTTTCGTAAGACCGTTCCCTGCCTCTCTCTCTCTCTCTCTCTCTCTTTCCCCACTCTCCCACCATCCCTTTACTTCTCGAGTTCGATCCGATTAGAAAAACGGCTCCACGGCCAGTGCAAGCCGATATAGTCGAGTCAGGCTACGCAAGCACGCTAGGTCAGGATCGATTAAAGTCGGTAGGAAAGGGGTTCGCGCATTTCCGTCCACACCTGCTGCTGCTGCTGCTGCTGCTGCTGCTGTTGCTGAATGTGTATCATTTCTACGAGGAGCAACAAAGTCTTTCTCTCATGCAAAGAGCGATCATATCTTTTCTTCTCTTGATTCCAGCTAATTCTCCAAATGAATATCACCGGCGTACCACCGATCGACAAAATGGCCAACATCTATGACAATTCGTTGGTCCGATTCTGGCACTTTATTTTTCACGATCTCTCGGGTAAGGCTCGACGATCAAAACGATAGTCATTTCTATGCTGCGTACCTACCTTGATTATTATACATACCGTACGTTATAATCGTAGATCCCCGAACACGGAATTGGTTCCTCGTGTCTTCACCGGTGCCAGGCATCAGTATCCTTATCGGTTACCACTATTTCATCCATTCCTGGGGTCCTAAGTACATGGAACATAGGAAACCGTTCCAAATGAAGAACATTCTAGTCATGTATAATCTCATACAGGTCTTACTCAGCACTTGGATCTTTATCGAAGGACTCAACTCTGCCTGGTTAACGAAATACAGCTTCAAATGCGAGCCCGTAGATTTTTCGGAATCACCGGATGCCCTCAGAGTACGTTATAGAATTTTATTTCCTTCTAAGGCGTATAACTCCTAACACGATTCTTTTTCTCTCTTCTTTTCCCTCTTTCTTTTTTTCTTTTCCAATTTTAACAATTTCAGATCGCACGAACCGTTCACATTTATTTTCTCGCTAAACTGACGGAGCTTCTCGACACGGTCTTTTTCGTTTTACGAAAAAAGGAGAAGCAAGTTACGTTCCTCCACGTCTATCATCACACCGTGATGCCTATGGTCGCTTGGGGTGCAACGAAATATTATCCTGGAGGTCATGGTACCTTCATAGGTAGGTACAAATGTTTGTTACAGGGGACAACACAAAAAAAAAAAAAAAAAAAAAAAAAAAAAAAAAAAAAACAAAAAAACAAAAAAAAACAAAGCACACACACACACACACACACACAAGAAGAAAGAAAGAAAAAAAGAAGGAAAATGAACGTTACCTACGATTCGCCGCTACAATTGACCGTTGCTTTTTCCAAGGTCTCATCAATAGCTTCGTCCACATCGTGATGTACACGTACTATTTGCTAGCCGCATTATTGCCTCAATATCAAAAGTATTTATGGTGGAAGAAGTACATAACGACGTTGCAAATGGTAGGTAATTGATAAAAGATCTACGACCGAGACGACGTTGGAAATGATGAAATTTACGAATCGATGATAATTCGCAGGGACAATTCTGCCTGGCGTTCTTGCACAATTCCCAGTTACTCCTATACGACTGCGGTTACCCAAGGTGGTCCGTCATTTTAACCCTTCCAAATGCAATATTCTTCTATTTCCTTTTCTCGGACTTTTACAAGATGGCCTATGAGCCCGATCGAAAGAAGAAAAGTGCGACGACGGTGAACGGTAAGATCGAGTCCAACGGTACAGCGAGAAAAAGGAATTGCAACGATTTCGAAGATACGTCGAACGTTTCTTCCATTAGGAAGATAAAAGGAAAGGAGAATTAATAATTCGTCGGATATTTCTTACGATATTTCTTACGTTATAGGGTATTACTATGAAATTTCATAAAATAGAAAAAAGGAAAAAAAAAAAAAAGAAAAGAAAACAAATAGTAAGAAGAAAAAAAGAAAGAGAAAACAGCCGAGGGAAAAAGGAAGCTCTCATTTCTTCCTGCCAAATCGAATTTCTTCGAATCGAAATGGATTCATTAAGGATTATTCATTTTTACGCGGTCAATCGTTTTCGAATCGATACGAACGAT